>NC_058046.1:30595891-30668391 GCF_020085105.1 Siniperca chuatsi | reverse complement strand
TTCTCATCATACCTACTTTTCTTTTAATGTTGTATAGCCACCTTCCTGTTTTCTCTTCTTCCCACTGCTTTTGCCCCCTTTCTTTCAACTTATCCTTAATTGTGGTTTTCATTTCCGTTTTACTAAGGGGTACTATAATGTCAATGCGATTTGTTTTTGTGGCTTTCTTGGCACACTTGTCAGCTATTTAATTTCCTTTTATTCCTATATGTGCTTATATCCATACAAATGTCATATTTAGCCCCATCATTTGAATTCTATATAGTGTTTGTTGTATCTCTATTAAGACATCTGGTCTGCTGTCTGAATGGTTGTGTTTCAAGCTTATTACTGATGAGCTGGAATCAGAGCATATTACTGTTCTATAAGGTCTCACATCTTCAACCCATTGCAATGCTAACAAAATTGCTAGCATTTCCCCAGTATACACCAATACTCCATCACTGATTCGTTTGCCAATTTGAATGTTGAAATCTGGAACTATGAATGAAATACCAATTTTGTTGTGTTCTTTGAAGCATATTTGAAGCAAATTTGAACATAGCTGTAGTAGATACTTTCTAAATTTGTCTGTATTATCTGTGGATGTAAAATAAGCTCCTTATCTTTGTTCTTTTTGCCAAGCAATGTGAGATCTACTATAGAGTCAGGAAGTATCCAAGGATGTATTTCTGATAGTGGGACTGCTGGACTAATGTTTATTTTAGTTATTCCTAGTTCTTTTGCTTTCTGCTAAATAGTCCATCCAAAACTTTTTGTTTCTCTTCTCTCCTTTTCCCAACAGGGTTTTAGTGCATCTAGTGTTGGCTGATCTTCATTATGTCCTTTTAAATTAACCCAGTAGTTTAAATATAGCTTTATTCTCCTTAATTCCAATGGCATTTCTCCCATTTCCACTTGTAATGCTGATGTTGGGGTTGTTCTGATGGCATCTGAACATAGTCTTAAAGCCTGATATTGAATGTTGTCTAACTTTTTGAGAGATGTACTTGCTGCAGATCCTAACACTACACACCCATAATCTAATTCTGATTTCATTAATCCTATGTAGATGGTTTTCAACGCTGATCTCTCTGCCCCCCATTCACTTCCCACCAGACATCTCATTACATTTCATCCTTTTTTACACTTGTCAATTATCTTCTGAATATGTACTGCCCACTGATTCTTTCATCAAACCACAATCCTAGAAAGTTAAATTGTTTCACTCTCTCCAATTCTTGATTATATAATTTTAATTTTAAATTACTGTCATTTCTTTTTCATGTAAAGAACACAGTCTTTGTTTTGTCTACTGAGAATTTAAATCCCTACTTTAATGACCATTCTTCTATTTTAACAATAGTCTTCTGTATTTTCTTCACACTAAATTCCAAATTCCTACCTCTTTTCCATATTGCCCCATCATCCGCAAAAAGAGAGAATCCCATCCCATTCTCCAAATTCTGAAAAACATCATTTATCAAAATAGAAAATAACAAAAGGGCTCAATATACTTCCTTGAGGAAGTTCCATTTTCAACAAAAAAAATCCCTGAATAACACTTCCCTATTTTTACTTGAATCGATCTTTCATATAAAGTCTTTGATCCACCTATACATCAGGCCTTTAACCCCTAGCTTACTTAGTTTAATTAATAATCCTTCCTTCCACATCATATCATAGGCCTCTGTATCAAAAAAGATTGCCACTATGCTTCCCCTATTAATCTGTGTAATTTGTCATGGTGTAACATATCTGATCTTTCCCTGGTATTGACATCTTGGTTTTCCAGAGAGCACGATTCAGTTCTGCCTTTGTGAATGGTTTATTTGTTAAATCATTGGTATCTTCATTTTGCTGTAATAGTTCCTTATTCTCAGCTATTGTATTTTCCCTTCCTTTTTGCCCCTCTTTACTTTTATTATTAGAACTGTGAATTTTAACAAAATTTTGTGTCAACATCTCTGCTTTCTCTTCGTCTGTCACAGCTGTAGTTCCATTGTCCATTAAGATATCCATACTCTTAATCCCATTCATTCTTTTTATCATTCCCCATATTTTAGCAATTTCTGTTTCTCTTCCTACCAAGTTACAATACTTCCTCCAAAACTTCTTTGCATTTATTAAATCTTTCTTACCTTAACTTGCAACCTTTTATATTCAACAAGATTCTGAAAATTGTGAGTTCTTTTTAACATTTCAAAAGCTTTATTTCGAGATTTGATTACATTTTCACATTCATTTTCTTATCATGCTTACCTCATTTCCTTTGCTGCCTCTAGAATGGCTTCACAAACAGAAATATTTAGTTCATCAACTTTTTGCATTTCTTTATCACTAATCTTCTTAAATTCTTCCCAATCAGCACTGTTGAAAACCCATCCATCTACTCCTCCAGTACCATACTCTTCTGCACTCAGCCCTCCTTCAGTTAATATGGGATAGTGGTCACTTCCTACTGTTGTTTCTCTTACTATTTCCCACGTGCAAATACCCACCACTGTTTCTGACACTAAAGCAAGATGTATGGCTGATTCTGTACCCTTTCTAACATCAATTCTGGTACCATTTCCATCATTGAGGCATATGCGATTTCTGATTTCCATTAGCTCTTCAATCACCTTGTTACGGACAGAGCAGGCCGGAGACACCAAGATGAGACAGATAGTTTTTATTGTACACGATGTAAACAGACTGAGTTGATGGTACTGATACCGTCCTTTGGCTAGCCTAGATGGAGATCTGGGGTTGTAGTGACACACACTGGAGATCGGAGACACACAGGAGAGGAATCGGGAGATCAGGAGAAGGGAAGACACTTGCATATGCGAAGCAGGAGTCCGAGACGTTGTGATGGCTGGATGCAGAGATCTGTCCTAACAAGTCCGGACACTGACTGAGGTGGTTATACAGTAAACTGGGGTGATGAAGTGCAGATGAAACGCAGCCTTGTTGTAAGCCATGTTTCTTGAATACATATTATTTCTGGTTTAATTCTTAGACCTTTAACAAATCCTTGAAATTCCTGACCATTTGCTATTAAACTCCTTCCGTTCCATTTAAGAATAATCATTAGGTTCTTTATCCCAGAACCCCAATTTCCCTTCCGCCTCAAGTCTTTTGTTGATTTGTTCCCAGGATAGATCTTTCATAGCCAAGAATTGCCACATGGTGTTGACCACCACAATTACAACATTTAGCCTGTACGTAATCTCCACATTCCCTAAATCTATGATCACCTCCGCATTTACCACACCTTTGCTTCCCTTTGCAAACCATCGCTATATGCCCATACCTCTGGCATTTGTAACACCGAAGCAGAGGAGGAACATAAGCTCAACAACTCATACAGCCTATCTTAATTTTATCTGGAAGTACCAAGTCATGGAACTCTAGAAGCACTGACAAACTTTCTACTCTCTCACCACTGACTGTCTTTAACAATCTCTTTAGTCTCCTCACCTCGCATTCATGAATACTTCGTTTGAGTTTCTCCAGATCTTCATCAGTGGGAATGCCTGTTATCACTCCCTGGGTAACTTTAATCTCACCCAGAACTCTTCTTTCATGCACTGTTCTTTTGCAAATACTTTCAACATGCAAAGCTTTATTTCTCTGTTCTTCATCTCTACATTTTATCAGCAGGTTCCCATCTTGAAGAATCTTGGCCATACTTCTCCTAACTTCTTTTTCAGCTCCCTAAATAACGCTATTGGGCTTATATTCACTTACTCATCAAGATCAGTTTTACATAAATGCTCATAAATCAAAATTGGCTTAAGCTATTGTAACTAAACCTTTCGCATGTGTTTTGATGCTAGATCTGGACTTTGCTGAGCAGTCCTGGGATTTTCTACCACTAGGGGGTGCCACAAATGCAAAAAGTTTATATCTCGTAATCGACTGCATGGAGTCATACAAAATTTGGTTTGCATGATCTATGGCCATGACTCAGTTGATGCATAACATCTGGTAATGATTGATTCAAGTGGGTGTGGCTTATTACAACAAATGTACATTTCTAGACATTTTACATTTCAAACTTAAAAAAAAATGACACATAGGTCCTAGAGAGCTGAATCAAATTTTTTGACAATACACCGTAAACCAGCAGAATGATGAGTGATTTTTTTCAGAATTTTCTCACCAACATTTTGACTGTTGTAAGTGTTTTAAGTTTAAACACACAAAAAATCTGCATTGCCTCAACTTGTAGAAGGTGTAGGCCTATTGAAAACACAGCTTGCTAGTGGGGCAGTCAGTAAGTCATAGGCTCTGTTGTGCAAAGGTCCTGGGGTGGTCCAGAAGTAATTGCCAATGATTTGGCAATTTATGCGTTTTGTGTGTTGTCTCTTGAATTACTTTTCATGTTTTACATTGTGCCTGGAACAATTTTGCCATTTTGGATGTTTTTGTAAAGACATTTTTTGCTTTGTTTGGCACATATTTCATCTAATCTTCACCAAACTTTGGACATACCATGTTTAGATGATTCCAAACAATACTTCTTAGTTCGTTTTTGGGTATCACTCACCATTTGACTGTAATTGGTTACCAAACTTTTGAACGTGTGGCCTGATGCACTTAATGGGCCATACCTCTTCAATACTAAATTGGACTGCAACCAAATTTGGGAGTGTTGTACATACAGCCACATTACACAAGTGTGTAACAAGTTATAGAATTCTACCCACAGGGGGTGCTACAGTAGCATTAAAACATGATATTTCTACAATTCTGTTGACATCAATAAAATGAAACTTGGTACACAAGTTCTCCATGAGCATATGCATGACATATAAGCATGGCACCAATAGCCCCACATTGTGGCCATTAGTAAAACACCACCATACTATTTAATATTGGCTGAATCTCTTTAGTGTAATATTCCATGGTGACCAAATTCAGCAAAGTTGTACAGATGGCGATGTTGAACAAGTCTGTAGCTTTTGATACAGCTTCACCTGTAGGTGGCGCTAAAAGATTTGGAAAACTGCTGCTGTAGCAGCCACGACTGGGAGCAGTGGAAGCAGCAGCCAACAGCTTGCAGCTCTCACATGCTATTTCTCCAGAAATTGCACATTCTATTTAAACCTACAGATTCTGTCTTACTTTATACTTTGCACACATACTGTGCATCCTCACTGCAAGACCTCCTGCCACTAATAATGTTCACATTTATGACTTAAAAGCTTAATTTTAGAAAAAAAAACATTTTTTCAACAAAACGTGAATTTATGCTTTGTGTGTCAGGGATCATCTGCTGGCTCTGTGGTTAAACCCTGGTAATGGTCAGCTTCCCTGTTAGATAGCAAGGTTCTGAGTTTGATACTACTTCCGGGGAAGTCCCTCTTATAACTTTGCCCACATGAATAAAGTTGCTTTATACTTTATGTTAATCACGTACCATCATTCAATGTAACTCCTGCACTCTTCAATGTCATTATTTAGCATTTAGATTGATATGCATTTCAAAAAACAGTCATCTTTTGTTATCAGGTAACAGTGTATCTGAATAGTGTAGTGGTTTAAGGTGTTGCCAATTGTACGCCCCTGTCAATTCCCAAGGTTGTGAGTTTGAATTAAAGGCATGATAACCAAATTTAGTGAAGTTGTACAGAGGCCAATGCTGAACAACTCTATACCACTTGAAATTTGAAAAACTGCTACTGGAGCTGCTCTCAGCTCTCACACGCAATTTATCCAGAAATTGCACATTCTAGTTCTTCTTGTCAACTACTACTTGTGCATGCTTTCAGCTACAGAAACAATTCAACTATCAAAATGTTCAGCTCTTTAAGGACATGCATGCTTGTATTTTTCTTTTTTCTACTTTTTAAAATATTAAGCTTTTTTCAAAAAAATGTTTACAATGCAAGTCAATGAAGCAATCTTCAAGCCTACTCTACTTTGAAATGCTACTAGTTCAGCTACAGATGTCATTTCAACTTTAAACAGGTCACAAGACATTCAACTATTAAACTTGTATTCAGTTTTGTGACGTCTTTTACAGTTTTTTTCAATATCGCAATTTATGTTATATCTTTTTTAAAGTCCTTTTCTGAGTATATAATGGTTGTGTATTGGGCAGATTGAGTGGGTGACATCATCGCTAGAGTGCGGAGGATTTGTAAAATTTTCTGACAATCTCATTTTAAACTTGCCCCCACTCCCACAAATTTCACTCTTCATACATTATTTTTAGATCAAACTGTAGGAAATTTGTGTTGGTTCTAACTATGGTTGGTTGGTTGTAACTATGGAATCAAATGGACATTTGGCTTGGTGAGCTCCCAAGTGACAAAAAGTCAAGCAACTGCCCCATAAGCTCTAATGTTAAATGAGAGTCAACATTTCTGGAGGAAAGCAGACAGAGACAGTTTTAAAAATTGCTGTAATGCTCACGTTTTTTAACTTTATCCACACACTTAGGATGCTGTCCGTGTGCTAATTTCAATGATGCCACCTACAATTTGTTAATAAGGGTGTAATTTGTTTGAGTGGTATTTCGACAGACTTTCTTTGTCTGTCTCAATGACAGACGACTTTCAGTTCTCAATCACCATAGAAACCAGTGACTCAGCAGTTGCTGGGCAGAAATGGACAAAGCTAACTGTGATTGGCTTAATTCACCGTATTCACACAGTGGCCATTTTCCTCTGACGTCACGCTAAGGGTGGGAAGCTCAAAAGGATCAAAAGAATAATAACACTTATTCTTTTTCTTCTTCTTGTAATACTACTAATACTACTACAGATTTACTACCATTGCTAATACTACAGCCTTTACTACTACTACTTTACTACTACTAGGCCCTACTACTACCACTACTAATAATAATACTACAGTCTTTACTACTATTACTACTATCTTTATTACTACTACTATGCTCTACTACTACTGATAATAATACTACTACAGTCTTTACTGCTACTACTACTTATATTATTACTACTACAACAACAGACTATACTAATACTACTACCCTAACGGTAAAGTTAGTCATGGAGTTCCACAAGGTTCTGTGCTTGGACCAATTCTATTCACCTTATGTATGTTTTCCTTAGGCAATATTATTAGGAAACACTCCATAAAGTTTAATTGTTATGCAGATGATAGCCAATTATATCTATCCATCAAGCCAGATGAAACTAATCAGTTAGCTAAACTCAATGCATGCCTTAATGACATAAAAACCTGGATGACCTGCAATTTTCTGATGTTAAACTCTGACAAAACTGAAGTTATTGTACTTGGCCCACCACCAGGCACATCCTGTCTCAAAATGATGCAGAAAAACTAGCCCATGCATTTGTTACTTCTAGGCTGGATTATTGCAATTCCTTATTATCAGGCTGCCTGAATAAGTCCCTTAAGACTCTCCAGTTGATCCAGAATGCTGTGGCACATGTACTGAAAAGAACTAGGAAAAGAGATCATATTTCTCCCATATAAGCTTCTGTGTACTGGCTCCCTATAAAATCCAGAATGTAATTTAAAATCCTTCTCCTCGCCTACAAAGTTTTAATGGTCAGGCTCCATCATATCTTAAAGAGCTCATAGTACCCTATTACCTGACTAGAATACTGCACTCCCAGAATGCAGGGTTAATTGTTGTTCCTAGAGTCTCCAAAAACAGAATGGGAGCCAGAGCCTTCAGCTATCAAGCTCCTCTCCTGTGGAATCAGGTATTTAAAGTACTATCTTACATTAATAAGGTGGACAGTGAAGAATGGATCCCAGCACTGACCATCACAACAAGCTGTTATTGCAACACATACACAAAATAACCACAGGCAACTGCTCTTTAAAAGCACAATAGAATTTATTTAACTTTAGCACTGATAAATAATCAATAACTTCAGCCAACAAACCACTATCATCTACTCTAAACACAATAAGCATACAACAATCAGCAAGTATGTAAAGTGTGGGCATTTGTGTGTTTGTGTGTAGGTGTGTGTGGGACAATAGAGAGGGGAAGAAAGGAACATGGCGAGCGTGACCACGTGGGTGGTTGTCACGCACAGATCCAAAATGGCGGGCAGGCCCGTGAAACTTAAACAATGGGGTGAGAACCAAAGGCTACCATGCTATCTGGGTCGGTTGACATGTACAGTGGGGCAAAAAAGTATTTAGTCAGCCACCAATTGTGCAAGTTCTCCCACTTAAAAAGATGAGAGGCCTGTAATTTGTATTATAAGTACACTTCAACTATGAGAGTCAGAATGGGGGGAAAGAATCCAGGAAATCATATTGTAGGATTTTTAATGAATTAATTGGTAAATTCCTCGGTAAAATAAATATTTGGTCACCTGCAAACAAGCAAGATTTCTGGCTCTCACAGACCTGTAACTTCTTCTTTAAGAGGCTCCTCTGTCCTCCACTCATTACCTGTATTAATGGCACCTGTTTGAACTCGTTATCAGTTTAAAAGACACTTGTCCACAACCGTCACACTCCAAACTCCACTATGGCCAAGATCAAAGAGATGTCAAAGGACACCAGAAACAAAATGGTAGACCTGCACCAGGCTGGGAAGACTGAATCTGCAATAGGTAAGCAGCTTGGTGTGAAGAAATCAACTGTGGGAGCAAGTATTAGAAAATGGAAGACATACAAGACCACTGATCATCTCCCTCAATCTGGGGTTCCACACAAGATCTCACCCCGTGGGGTCAAAATGATCACAAGAACGGTGAGCAAAAATCCCAGAACTACACGGGGGGACCTAGTGAATGACTTGCAGAGAGCTGGGACCAAAGTAACAAAGGCTACCATCAGTAACACACTACGCTGCCAGGGACTCAAATCCTGCAGTGCCAGACATGTCCCCCTGCTTAAGCCAGTACATGTCCAGGCCCGTCTGAAGTTTGCTAGAGAGCATTTGGATGATCCAGAAAAGGATTGGGAAAATGTCATATGTTCAGATGAAACCAAAATAGAACTTTTTGGTAAAAACTCAACTTGTCGTGTTTGGAGGAGAAAGAATGCAGAGTTGCATCCAAAGAACACCATACCTACTGTGAAGCATGGGGGTGGAAACATCATGCTTTGGGGTTATTTCTCTGCAAAGGTTCCAGGGCGACTGATCAGTGTAAAGGAAAGAATGAATGGGGCCATTTTGAGTGAAAACCTCCTCCATAAGCAAGGGCATTGAAGATGAAACGTGGCTGGGTCTTTCAGCATGACAATGATCCCAAATACACCGCCCGGGGAACGGAGTGGCTTCATAAGAAGCATTTCAAGGTCCTGGAGTGGCCTAGCCAGTCTCCAGATCTCAACCCCATAGAAAGTCTTTGGAGGGAGTTGAAAGTCTGTGTTGCCCAGCAACAGCCCCAAAACATCACTTGCTCTAGAGGAGATCTGCATGGAGAAATGGGCCAAAATACCAGCAACAGTGTGTGAAAACCTTGTGAAGACTTACAGAAAACATTTGAGCTCTGTCATTGCCAACAGAGGGTATATAACAAAGTATTGAGATGAACTTTTGTTATTGACCAAATACTTATATTCCACCATGATTTGCAAATAAATTCTTTAAAAATCAGACAATGTGTGTCGTAGACTCAGGTTTTAGGACCCAAACGCAGAACACGCGGGACAGAGCTCGGTAAATAGACCACAGTCTTTTATTGAACAGAAAGTTGGTGGGTTGTGAGAAGTTCGGCGTAGTTGTCTGCCGCTTCGGGAAACTCTATCGGACCGGGTCGGGGCGAAAACTGGCGGCACTCTGAATGGAGACGGGGCTGACGGCACAGGACTGATGAGTGTAGATATGGTAGCAGAACAACCAGGCGGTGGACTGGTGAAGCGAGGTGTAGAGTGGTCTGGAGCGGTGATTACCGGCAGCGGACGTATCTGAGGCAGAGAGAGATCCAAATCACCGATATGCAAGATAATACTCATTTAATCGTAACTTACAGTTAGCCGTTGAACGTGGCGTACTCAAGTACGGGGACGATCTGGCGTCGGTGGTGTGGAGGTGCCTGGTATATGAACGGTGGAGACTGATGAATAATGGAATGCAGGTGTGCCGGTGATCAGCCGCAAGCAGGTGCCTAGGAAGCCAGACAAACAACACAAAGACAGACAGAGGACAGCCAGAAGACATAAGGGAGGGTGGAAACACAGGGTAACATGAGGATCAGAGGGGCATAGAGGCTAGCTACGACAATGTGATTTTCTGGATTCTTTCCCCCCCATTCTGACACTCATAGTTGAAGTGTACCTATGATGAAAATTACAGGCCTCTCATCTTTTTAAGTGGGAGAACTTGCACAATTGGTGGCTGACTAAATACTTTTTTGCCCCACTGTAGGTGTGTATAGATGTACATGAAGCATGTAGGTGTATATGTGGGTTAGTAGGAGAGGTAGAAGGAGGGGGAAAAAAGGCACACCAGGCAAAGTACAAGAAATCTCAAATTTTGTGGTAAGACACAATAGCTGTCCCTTTATCACACAGGAACCTGGCTGCGAACTTACATTCAACAGTCGTGTTACTGGACTTTGATTTGATAAAACAGTTATTAGCTTCCACAGCGGCTAAAACTAACACAAGTAAACGTCCCAGCGGCGTGGCACCGATACACACTGGGATGTGCTAGGCATAAAAAACACACAACACGATACGCGGCGGTCCATTATTTCAATTAAATTTTATTTATATAGAGCCCATTCATAACAGAAGTTATCTCATTGCCCTTTTCCTATAGAGCAGGTCTAGACCATACTCTTTATAATATTTCCCACAATAATGCAAAGCAAAATTCACAACAGTGAAGCTTGGATGGAATAACAGTTATAAACTCTCTTTGCCCAGACACAAGCCTCTTACTTGGTATCGCTTCTTGATAGCAATTTGATGAGTTCAGTCCCTTAGATTTATCTGGCAGATTGTCCTCAGTCTCGGCCAACATCCGTATCTGAGCCTTTGAGCAAGGCAAAGCTGTTCCTCTGGGGGGGGGGACAGCAGTTGACTTTTGGTGGGAAGAGAGTGGTTCCTTCTCTTCCGTGAAGAAAACAGTAAATCCGAATCTTCCTTCTGCAGATAAAGGGTTGTTATGTGGAATATAACAATCTCTTTCAGTATCCAAAATCACAGCAAACACAAAACAGTCTGTTGTTCATCCAGCGAGTTAAGACTTCACCTAGGGAGTTTAAAGTTCACGTGATTTGGCCCCTGTAGCAATGGAGTTGCAGTGGAATCCAGAGTTTGGATTCAAACAGATTCGCACACAGGTGTGAATTAATGGGCCTGAGGGGGTTTGGTGCTATTTCTCCTAGTCTAGGCTTTTTGTTACACGTACAGGCCTCTGTCTTTGTTCTCCACACGTGGTGGTGAGGCCCAACAATGATAGTGGGCCACTTACTGCCCCCATGTTCCTGCTCGACAACTGCTACTACAAATATTATTATTATTAGTCTTATTATTACTATTATCATTGTTATGCCTGCCTGTAGGTTCTGTTCAAGGTTTCTGCCTGTTAAAAGGAAGTTTTTCCTTGCCTCCATCACCAAGTGCTTGCTCATGGTGGGAATTGTTGGGCGTCTGTAAATAATATTTTAAAGAGTACGGTCTAGACCTGCTCTAAATTAAAAGTGCAATGAGATAACTCCTGTTATGAATTGGTGCTATATAAATACAATTAAATTGAATTGAAGCTATGTGAAGTCCCCTCCTGCTTCAAATACTTAATCATCCCAGCCCCCAAGAAACCCTCTATCACAAGACTCATTCACTACAGGCCTGTTGCTCTGATGTCTGTGGTCATGAAATCCAAAGGAACTGCTGATACAGTTCTACAATGCAATCATCCAGTCTGTTCTCTGTACGTCCATCACTTTCTGGTTTGTATCGGCTGACAGATTACAACGGACAGTGAGTATTGCCGAAAAAAGTCATTGGTGCCAACCTGCCCTCCATTTAGGACTTAATCATCTCCACTGTCAGGTAACGGGCAGGGGAAATCACTTCAGACCCATCATACCCTGGACACAACCTGCTCCAAGTTCTCCCCTCTGGTAGGCGATACAGAACACTGTATTCCAGAATAACCAGACACAAAAACAGTTTTTTTCCCCACATGCCATCACTCTGCTGAACAGTTAAATCAGTCATACAGTGTCAGAAAACAATCCCTATGCAATAACTATGTTACATTTAAACAGCCACTGTAGCTACAAAATGTAAATTTTATAGTTTAAATACACACTGTTATAATATATATATATAATATATATATATGCATACATTTCATGTATATAAAGTAACCTACTACATTAACCTTTCAATATTTATTCCAGCACTTTGTTTACAATTTAGAGAAACTTGACTTGTACATTGACATGGTATATTGTTGTTCATTGTTGCTTTTTATATATATTTATATACGCATCTATTTTTTTAACCTTCTTGTATGTACATTATAGTTAAATGTTTATGTTTACCTATCTTTGTTATAATTGTTTTTAAAAAATTGTTCTTGGAACACGACACTGAAAGTAATGAAAAACCAGAGTCAAATTCCTTGTATGTGTACAAATAAAGATAATTCTGATTAACCTGTGCAAACAAACAAAACTCAAATTCACTTTTTATAATGGATTTAGATCTATTCACTTTGCTTTAAACAATTATCACACACATCTTAAACATTTTCTATTCTCATTGCCTTTAATTCAGCCACTGATGCTAAATATTATTTATTATTATTATTAAAAAAGCACACCATCTTGTCAGCTACACAGAGTATTACAGTGTATTATACATCTCAAAATCATTACAGCTGAAATCTTAATATTAATGTTCGCAATAAGATATGATTAAGAATTATCAAAGATATAAAAAAAAAAAATCAAACACAGGAGCCAGAAATACTGTCAGAGTTTGTGATTCAGTCAAGCAACATGTTCCACATCAATACTTCCTTACCTCAGCATGCCAAGCTCATGTAGTTAGTTTTGGCACACTAGCTTCAAAACAAAAATACTTCCTATACTGTTGCCTCTCTGTGATCCCTGTGTCAATTTGTTCTTCCTGGGTGAAGCTCAGAAATAGCAGGTTCTGTATTCCAGAGGTTCAAAACATCTCAACAACAGCTTTTCACAACAGTATGTTAAAATTACAGTTAAGGGCCAGTTTTACTGATTTACTGACTTAATCCAAGTCGTTTCCTGCAAGGTACACAGTGTAAAATACTTTTAATAGTCATACTGCTTGGCATAAGAGCTGGACTGATATCAGTTCTTGAAGGCATTTTTAGACTGAAGCTGACAATAGCTCCTCTAAGTATTCAATTTCCCTCATGGAACACTAAAACTATCCACTGCAGCACAGCACAGAATAAGAGATTTCCGAGGCATTTCTTTAAGTCATAAGGCAAAGGCACAGTTAAAGTTACTTGGGAGAAATCACTTGAGCACATTAATGATGTCAGTCTGAATCCAATCCCACTGCAGAACCTGAAATAGTAAGACCTTTTGAATCCATGAGCTCCAAGACAGAGAGAGCAATCCAAAAACTACATTTAATACTGATGATTCATAGAGAATGTGATGAGAACTAAAGCTTGACTAAAATTACTAATACAGAGCATGAAGACCAAAAACTGTAAAAGACTTATCATAACAGTATAGAGGTCAAGGGGAGGCAAGCTTTTCTTTCTGGCACAGACTATGGAAGCAAAGAAAAGCTGTGAAGATTAATCTTACATTTATCTTATAAGCAAATGAACCTATTTGTGAAATTAAATCACTACTGAATATTTAATGTTAAAATTGAAATATCACTGAATTTATTAAATCAATTAAAACCACCTGCATTTATGTGGTTTGAATTGACCTTTTGCTAAACCTATCCCCCAAACAGAGATTGCCCAATAATGGCTTAGCAACCATATCTACACACGGCAGGCATGTCAAGCTTTGGATTTCTCCACATGGTGTCTTTTCCAGCCTTTCCAAAAACAAAAACATGACAGCATATGTAAGAACATAAGTATAAGGAATGGATTAAGCTGTATGTTTATCTTTTCTAATATTAGCATGTTTGGGTAACTGGCTTCTTACCAAAAGTAGTAACCTAGCAGTAGTGGCCTACTAGCAGTGAGTTAGCATATTATTAGCGAGTCAAAAAAACGGCCAGTTTATGACAGCACATTTTCCTACGACATGGAAGCCGGTTCTGGGCACTTCTATAACAGAGTTTAGGCTAACCTCAGCTCTGTCCTAATATATATTGGTTTTGGAGAAGTTTACACTCCAACGACTCAAGGCAACGTTACCTGATATAGCGTTAAGTTTGTTTAACACAACAGTTAGTCCTCATATTCAAACTTATCTTGAAACGTTAAAAATATAAACAATAAAGCATAAATCTAACTGCGGTTAGTTAAACAGCCAAACAGGGTTATGGTAGAAGCTTTAGTCTTAGCACTATATCATGTATGTAGCCATCAAGTGCATATTTAAGACCCCTTCTGAGGGTCTTGTTTTTAAACAAGATAGCTGGAGATAGCGTTTTCAACCAACTCATGGAACTAACATTAGCTTAATTAGCTACAGCTGATAAAATCTGCCAGGGACAGTTGTCTTTTCAGCCCACGAAATCGACAGTTGCCAGCTAGAAATGAGAAGCTGCTTTTGTCTACCTCTGACTGAAATCAAGGAGGCATTATTTAAAAAATTTACATTTAAACATTTTGATGGTAAACCACTGTTGTCACTGTAGACCACATTTGTGCTTTGTGAGAACAGAAACTTTTTAAGGCATAGCAACAGTAACTAAGGGGGCAGGGCTTAGCAAACAGTCAATTCCTCTCTTCGAAATTTACAGTGGTACAATTTTAAACCACAACTTGATTTTACATTCAAGTTGCTAATTCTCAGTCACATGATCCAAGACAGAAAAGTTCCGATGAGTGACTGAAAACTCTGCATACTTTTGTTGAAATTGTGAAGCTGGAAAAAAAAATCAATTCTTTTTCCAAAAGTGCAACTTCAAATTGACTTCAGCAAATTTCAAAGAGCAGAATTCAAACCACAGACATTGAGAGAGATGGTTTTCAAAGTAAAACATTTCAAAGCTATAAATTCAGTGCTATTTAAATCTCACCATTAGGTGTTGAGTTGCTTATAAAATTTTAATCATTATGACATTGACTCCTATGCAAATCGCAGCCTCTCCCATCTAGTTGATAGCGCTGCAGGCTCACTGCTAACGACACTCGATTCTATCGCTCCTCTAAAAAAGAAGATAATAAAACAAAGGTTTAGAAGGTTAGCTCCATGCTATAACCCCCAAACCCGCAAATTAAAGCAAACATCACGAAAACCTGAAAGGAAATGGCGTTCCAACAACCTGGAAGAATCCCGTTTAGTCTGGCAAGATAGTCTTAAAACATATAGGAAAGCTCTCCGTAATGCCAGAACAGCTTACTACTCATCATTAATAGAGGAAAATAAAAACAACCCCAGGTTTCTTTTCAGCACTGTAGCCAGGCTGACAGAGAATCACAGCTCTATTGAACCATGTATTCCTATAGCTCTCAGTAGCAACTTCATGAGCTTCTTTAATGATAAAATTTTAACTATTAGAGTAAAAATTCATCAAGTCCTGCCTTTAACCGGTGCCGACTTGTCTTCAAACACAGGAACCTTGGCAACAGCTGTAGAGCCTGATGTGTGTTTTGGCTGCTTTGCTCCTGTCGATCTTCTTCAGCTGACTTTGACAATTAATTCATCTAAGCCATCAACCTGTCTCTTGGACCCCATTCCAACTAGGCTGCTTAAAGACATTTTACACTTAATTAGCACTTCTTTACTGGATATGATCAATCTGTCTTTATTAGCAGGCTATGTACCACAATCCTTTAAAGTAGCTGTAATTAAACCGCTTCTTAAAAAGCCCACTCTTGATCCTGGGGTTTTAGCCAACTATAGACCTATATCTAACCTTCCCTTTCTCTCTAAGATCCTTGAGAAAGCAGTCGCCAATCAGTTGTGTGACTTTCTAAATAACAATAGTTTATTTGAGGATTTTCAGTCAGGGTTTAGAGTGCATCATAGCACGGAGACAGCACTGGTGAAAATTACAATTGACCTTTTAATTGCATCAGACAATGGACTTGTCTCTGTACTTGTCTTGTTAGATCTTAGTGCTACGTTCGACACCATTGACCATCACATCCTATTACAGAGACTGGAACATGTAACTGGCATTAAAGGAACCGCACTAAGCTGGTTTAAATCTTATATATCAGATTGATCTCAGTTTGTACATGTTAACGATGAGTCCTCCGTGCACGCCAAAGTTAGTCACGGAGTTCCACAAGGTTCTGTGCTTGGACCGATTCTATTCACCTTATATATACTTCCTCTAGGCAGTATTAATAGGAAGCACCCCATAAACTTTCATTGCTATGCAGATGATACCCAATTATATCTATCGATCCAAGCCAGATGAAACTAACCAGTTAACTAAACTTCAGGCATGCCTTAAGGACATGAAGACCTGGATGACCTGCAACTTTCTGATGTTAAACTCTGACAAAAGTGAAGTTATTGTACTTGGTCCCAAACACCTCCGAGACAAATTATCTAAAGCTATAGTTACTCTAGATGGCATTGCCCTGGCCTCCAGCAGCACCGTAAGGAACCTCTGAGTTATCTTTGATTTATCCTTTAACTCCCACATGAAACAAACTTCAAGGACTGCCTTTTTTCACCCAAAAATCAGGTACATCCTGTCTCAAAACGATGCCAAAAAATTAGTTCATGCATTTGTTACTTCTAGGCTGGACTACTGCAATTCCTTATTTTCCGGCTGCCCGAATAAGTCCCTTAAGACTCTCCAATTGATCCAGAATCCTGCGGCATGTGTACTGACAAAAACTAGGAAAAGAGATCATATCTCTCCAATATTAGCTTCTCTGCACTGGCTCCCTGTAAAATCTACAATAGAATATAAAATCCTTCTCCTCACCTACAAAGCTCTTAATAGTCTGGCACCATCATATCTTAAAGATCTCATAATACCATATTATCTGACTAGGAACACTGCGCTCCCAGGATGCAGGGTTACTTGTGGTTCATAGAGTCTCCAAAAGTAGAATAGGAGCCAGAGCCTTCAGTTATCAGCTCCTCTCCTGTGGAATCAGGTCCCAGTTTGGGTTCGGGGGGGGGAAAGAACCATCTCCACATTTAAGAGTAGGCTAAAGACTTTCCTCTTTGATAAAGCTTATAGTTAGGACTGGCTTGGGTGAGTCCTGAACCATCCCTTAGTTATGATGCTATAGGCCTAGACTGCCGGGAGACTTCCCATGATGCGCCTCTTTCCTCTCTCCTTCTCTCCCTTTCCATCTGTATGCATTTTTATCCCATTACTGCATGTTACTAACTCAACATCTTCTCTCTCCCGTAGTTTTGTGCTTTCGCGTTTCTCTCGTCTCTCCTTCTGTCGCTTTCAGCAGGTATTTCTGCCTCCGGAGCTGCAGAGACTGGATCTGTGGTTGTGGGCAACCTGCTGTCCCCGTGTTCCTGGCTCTGTTACTGACATTATTTTTCCTATAGCTGTCATTCCTATTATTACTAATTTATTAATATTAACACTACAATTACTATTCTACTATTAAAAAAAATAAAAAAATTCTATTTTTATTGCATTGTGCCTCCCTCTCTATGGATTGGCGCTATATACATAAATATTGAATTGAAATTGAATTTCTTTGCTTCCCCAAAAGAATCAATCACTAAGACTTTCATTTCATAAGCTCACATCTGTTTCAGTAAAAAATGTTTTTCTATCAGAGTCAAATGGGATATAACAGAAATAAAGTTTAAATGGTTGCAATGCTTATGTTAGTTCGATTTCTTTTAAAAGAGATATGAATGGATAATATTTTGCACAGAGAGCTTACTTCTCACAAAAACACAAAGCCCTTTTTAGAGAGTCAAAATCACATGATACGACCAATATTGAGGTTAAAACCAGGACATCATATTTTTGCAGTTTGTATCTCTCACACACACGAAAAGTTGATATGATGCTCACATGGTGCATATCCTTAAACAAGTTAATGTTTCATCAAATGATCACAAACCAACTGACACAGCAAACCTGGGGCGGGTAGTATTCCAGTGTACGAATGCTAGTTGGGGTCTGGGTTGGGGGAGCATGTTTGGGGACTCAAAAGGGGCCCACAGCTTGCTTTTGCCCCAGGAACCCTAGCGGGTTAATCTGACCTTGCATCATCTAGCAAACCTTTTCAAATGATCTGGTCTGAATATAGTCTGAATCAACACTTCCAAAGCAGTGACATAGTGTGACAACATCAAATGAGCTTTGTCAGTCTGCATGATGTTAGACAGCACCTGGGGACAAAAACAGGCTGAGAAATGCTGAGTCAGGCAGAAGCTTGGCACAGTGGTGTCTGTGCAGCAGAGCTCCTCCTTCACTGCTGTGGTGCATCCTGGGAGGTGGAGTCCTGAGTAGCTTGTACAGTTCCTGTGGTGGAGTCTTGAGCCAACAGCTGCTCCGGCGGACGCAGGAACACCAACATCACTGTGATGTTATCACTAGAACCAGCTGCCTTAGCATGACCTACCAACTGTTGAGCGACTCTCAGTCCAACAGCATCAGACTGTTCCAGCAGAGTGTCTCCTCCGCCCTCGGGGTCATGGGGCTGTTGGAGTGCATCCAGGACCAGTTGTGGGACCTCTAAAGGTTTGACTGCATCAAAGAAGCCATCGCACGCCAGCAGTACGTAGTCCTCGTCCCCAAACAGCTGGCGTGTAAAGCAGTCGGCATCTCCCGACACATAGGGCTTCTGGTCAAAGTCACCTAGAAGAGTGATGTGGAATGTGTGGTTAGCAGCTGCAGCTAAACCGAGCAGTACCTCCACAGTCCGACTCAATCCTAGGCCTGAATATCTCTAAATTAATTGGTTAGAATGATGATCAATAGTGCTCACAGACTATCTTACTAATCCTACACCAAAGAACCTGACCAAGAGACAGGCTGGACTGATATTATTGGCTGATTTTAGCTTTTCACAGATGTATCAGTGTCAGCAGGTATGTCAGCTGATTAGTAGCAAATTGCAGTGTAAATTTCAGTACAAAAATGTAAAGGAAAAAAAAACAAACCCATGAAGGTGATTCAGCACAGGATTTAGAAATTTAACATGGAATCAGTTAAATTAAATGGTAGGGTTGATTTTGCAGTTTTCCTAAATGGCCAAAAGATTGAGCCAGGTGCCTACAGAAAAAGTTTGTAGTCAGGAGGGGAAAAGGAGAAAAATACAATTACCTAGGTTAGGCCTAGGTTAGGTTAGCTAGGTTAGCCTTCTTGTGCAATTTTTTTCAAAAGGACATTCAGATTCATGGGATTTTTATGTTTCACATATTTTATTACCTTCCAAATCGCTACAAGGCACTTGCTTTTATCTGTGACACAGTCGTATTCAAAGTAATACCAAATGGGACTCTGGTGCTTTCTCCTGACTTTCACCGCTGCGATGATGCTAGCTGTGGCGTGGACGGATTGGCAACACGTCCGGCAAAACGTCCAGTTTTTTAGCTGTGCCAATTTTACGCCAGCTGTCAACACCTTGCAGTCCGTGACGTGTTGCATATCCACCTGAAATACTAGGCTTATGTAATATGAAATAAACTGACAGACAAAAACTAAGGACATTTTCTCTATAATTTTAGTTTGTTTGAAACTTGTAATTGCAATTGTTTTGTAAACACACAATACAGTTTCAGTTAGTTATTGATTTTTGTAAAGCCTCGTTATTATTTTTTAAGTTAAAGAAAATGTTTTTTCACATTTAGTTTAACGATGAGCTTGGTAACTTCCTGTTGCCAGTAGGTGGTGCTATGACTATAACTGAATGTTGGCATGTAGATATCTTTAGGCTGGGACTCTTATCAAACATGTAAAATTTAAAAAAGATGTGACGATGTGGAGGTGAGGTAATTACAGTTACTAGTTTTGGAACAAGGAAGCACTCTTACTAATTCTGGAACAAGATGGCAATGTTACTGATTTTGAAACCAGGTAGCATTGCTACTAATTTTGGAACCAGGTAGTACTGTTACTAATTTTGGAACCCAGAATTCGCTGCATCGCCACGGCAACGCCATTTGAAGAAACCTAAAAAGCTTCACAATTAGTCATCACAAAGGTCTTTAAATTACAATGCCCAAATTTGAAGTCAGCCCGATTAATTCTTTAGGAGGAGTTTGTGTTAAAGTACGGAGCCTATAAATGGCGAAAAATGGCACGTTAAATTCAAAATGGCTGATTTCCTGTTGGGTTTAGGGTATGGTCTAGAGATGCTACAAAGAGTGCGCATGCGTCAACGTGCATGCTGCCTGTTGCCGTAGCTCCGTCTCGTCATCTTACTTTTTCCAACTTTTAGCTTTCCTTTTTCTTCCAAACTTAAGTAACTTGTGTGTAGGTACAATTTAAACTACGCTCTTTACGCTCTAATTTCACCCAGTATGTGAATTGTCCTACTACAGAGGTGTGGACACTGGACCTGCTGTATGTTAACGTTAAGAACGCAAACAGCTCTTCCCCCCTCCCCCCCTGAGTAGGTCAGACCACAACCTGGTTCACCTCAAACCCTGCTATGTGCCTCTGGTTAAAAGGCAGCCTGCGACCACAAGGACAGTGAGGAGATGGTCAGATGAGGCCTATGGGACACTGCAGGAATGTTTTGAGGTGACAAACTGGGATGCACTCTGTGAGCCTCATGGAGAGGACATTGATGGGCTTACTGTGTGCATTACTGGCTACATTAACTTCTGTGTGGACTGCAATGTCCCAACTAAGATGGTCTAAGACGGTGTAGTCCCTCATTCGTCCAGGAGTGTTCCATCGTAGAAAAGGTTTCAGTCGTAGTCATCTGGACACTGTTTTCAGAATCAAGACTTTTCGGCTCCCATCCGGAAGTCATTCTCAATTGTGATTGACTTCAGGATGACTTGAGAATGACTTCCGGATGGGCCCTCTTCACACTAATGACTCCCCCCTCCCCTGCCTGTAACCTCTGCTGTGTGCCTGACTGCTGACCAGGTGAGAGGACAGCTGACTCCAGGGTGCTAAAAGACTTGGTTCAGAGTGTTTGAGATAAAAGACTGCAAAATGAGTGGGCGTGGAAAAGGCAGCAACAAGAACGGAAGTTTATGAAAGCACCTTTTGGTGGTTGTTGTGTGGTATTGTTCTCTTTTGTATTGAACTTGTTTAAACTTAAATTAAAAAATAAATAAATAAAAAAAAGTGCACAGACATACGGTGCCCTCGTGGCCGCTCCGCGCCCGGCTGGGCAGCAAACCACCATGGCCCCCCTAGGCAGTTTACCACAATATGCCTCCAAATTCGGACAATTTTGGGTTCGTATGAAACACACCGGCAACGGTGACCCTCCAAACCGTGATTATGTCGGTGAGGTCCTCCTTTTCGACTCCTGCTGGATTAACACCACTGACGTGTACTCCTTCATTGCTCTACCAAACATAAGAGACTCTGAGCTGTGTTTCTTTCAGGAAGCTCCTCTGCGACGCTTTCTGGAAATACAAGCTTCAAAGAACGGAGATCCTAAGTGGAAGGACTGGTCTATAGAGTCATCCATTCAAATGGACATCACCACTCTGGTAGTTAAATTTTGGACCGGTAGAATCCTGGATCATGACATTGAGCTATACCTACGCAGATTCTGTGACATCCTGCATACAATCAAACCAGTCGATAAATTCAGCATATGGTACGGGGTCAGGAAGTACAAAGTGAAGATGCGTAAAGTCTCTAATGGCTCGATATTACAAATCCCCAACTCTATCTCCCTCGGCCCCTACAATGGGTGAATCATTTACTCTGGACAGTCCATCAACTGCTTCATCTGTCACTCTGCTGACCACCAGGTGAAGCAGTGTCCCAGTGTGAAATGCTGGAGATGTCGTAATCTGGGCCACAAAGCCAAAGAGTGCACCTTGGAAAGTTTGTGCAGCTTGTGTGGCGAAAAAGGCCACACTTTCTTTAGCTGTCCTGCCTCCTATGTCAACGAAGCAAGAGCCCAGCAGCAGCCGGGTCCTCCTCCAGCCGCCATGCAGCAGTCTGGTCCGCCTCCAGCCGTCCAGCAGCAGCTGGGTCCTCCTCCAGCCCCCATGCAGCAGCTGAACCCGCCTCCAGCTGTCCCGGACCCGCCTCCAGCCGTCCAGCAGCAGCCGGACCCGTCTTCAGCAGTCCAGCAGCAGCCGGGTCCGCCTCCAGCCATCCAGCAGCAGCAGGGAACCCGTCCCTCCTCCCTTCAGCCCGAAGCCCAACTGCTCGCCTCTCAGCGAGCCCAACAGCCACAGATTCAGCCCATTTCGGAGGAGTCGTCTCCAGCAGCTCCTCTACTTCACGACCCCACCTCTCTGTCAGGTGAGGAGAGTTTAAGTATCTGTAGCCAGAATGAGATCCACGAATATAAAGATATTAGTGAAGATGAGAACAATGAGGATGGTGAACAGTGTTATGAGAGTGCGAGCGAGTCTCCGAGCTCCAACTTAAGCCCCCCCAGGGTACTAGCAGGTTAGCCGGCCTGCAGCACTCCGCTCTCCGAAGCAGAGTCAGGGTCGTCCGACAGTGAGTCAGGTTCCTCCTCCCCCCCATCAGAGTTTTCTGCCCCCGTTGAGTCTCAGAATGATTTACCTTTCTAGATAGCCACAAAAAAGAGACGAGCAAAGTACATAAATACACAAAAGGAAAAACGTCTCAATAAAAAACCGTCACCATAGATTTAACACCCCTCCTTCTCATCATAGGCTTCCTGAAAATCGCAATTGTGTCGAGCTGTTAATCCCACTGCTATTGAATTCACCAGATTTGACTCAAAAACAAAAACACGTATTGATAGAATATATGTTTCTCAACACTTTACAGTGAATCAATATGGTACAGTGTTAAATTATTTTTCAGACCACCTAATAGTTAAAACAGTTGTATCTTCTGGACCCTCAGAAAAAAGAGGCTTCTGGAAACTGAACACTCAGTGCTTAAAAAACACAGATATATTAGCAGAACTAAAGCAGGAAATTCACAAAATATTACAATTAAAATGTTTGACCAAGTCTGATATTAAATTATGGGAAATATTAAAATATAGAATACAAGACTTTTTTAAATTTAAATGTAGAGAATTAAATAAAGTTAAAAACAGACAATAGAATATTTTAATGAAACAATATATTTTTTAAAAACAGATGAAGGAACAGTCCTTAATAGAAGATGAAACTGATGGCAGATGGCAGATTTAAAAACACAAATAGATAACTAGAAAATGATGAATTATTATACAGTATCTGTAAACATACAGAAATAAACAACAGAGGAAACATACACCACGCCCTTAAAATAGGTCAAAAACAAAAAATCAAGATGGTGTTGCTGTTCATAGTGAAGTACAGAAAAGAGAAGTGGTAAGAGCTTTATGTGCTAATGCATATAAAAAAATAGAAATTGAAACTGACTGTGCGAGTATTTTGTTAGAAGGAGTGCCCTCACACAGCTCACTAAACTTCTCTCTACTGACTGGGGAGATCAAAAAAGATGAGGTGACGCAGGCCATCCAACAACTAAATGTTGGGAAAAGTCCAGGTCCAGACGGCCTCCCGTCTGAGTTTTACCAGTTATATCTTGACGAAGTCTGTTATTTAAGAAAGGAGATAACACAGATCTGGACAATTACAGACATCTCACTATTATTATGAATACAGATTATAAAATTCTGGCAAAGATAATTATGAATAGATTAAACGACATATTAGATGAAATTATAGCTAAAGAGCAGACGTCTGCCATTAAAGGCCGGCTCATGTGGGACAATCTATGTGTCCTAAGAGAAATTTTACACAAACCAGATAAAAAGTTTTTTTTTATTATTGGCCTTGATCAGAAGAAAGCCTTTGACTTCATTTCCAGAGATTAGCTCTGGTCCGTCATGAAGTCATATGGCTTTCCTGATGCTTTTATTGATATGGTTAAATGTTTGTATGTCAAATCAAGTGTGTATGTAAATGTAAATGGTGTTTTAACTGAGTCTTTGGAAGTAGACAAGAGGTGTGAAGCAGGGCTGTCCTTTGTGTCCTGCTTTATACATCCTGGCTATTAATCCTCTAATTAATTTAATTAACTCTGATAGTCTTATTTCGGGTACACGGGCCATAGGTAACAGCTATGGCTTATGCCGATGACGTCACTGTTATTATAAAAAATCAGATAGAAATGGATGTTTTAACTAATCATTTAAGTTTGTATGAGCTGGCTTCTGGTGCGAAACTAAATCATGCCAAAACAGAAGGAGTTTGGATCGGAGCAGAGAGTGACAGACATGATATTAATATACTTGTAAAACAAGAAATTAAAATTCTGGGTTTGACCATCTGTAACAAAGATTGTGATGAAAGAAACTGGGATACATAACTGTGTGAAATCAAGGAAGAGGTTAAAAAAGAGAGAGGACAAAAATACTTATTATAAATCAAGAATTAACATCGTTAAAACTTTCATCCTGTCCAAACTCCTCTTCCTGGCGAACATCTTCCCCCCATCACACAAAATGGTAATCCAACTCAACAAATAGTGTGTGAACTTAGTCTGGGGAACAACCAGGGAGGTAACCAAAAGGGAACTGCTGTTTAAAAGCAGAGACTTTGGGGGTTTGGGAGCTTTAGAGCTGGGGGTCAGGCTGACTATTGCTTTTGTTTAAAATGTAAGTGCTGCCATCTCCAGGAATGCTCTCTGGGTCGGAGATGGCTCACATTGGCATAAGAGATGAGGCAAAGACAGACGTGTCCCCTATTATAAGCTCACTTATAGTGATTTTATTGCACAATATCAGCACTTAAAGATAAATTGGTGTGATTTTACTGGCAAAATCATTTTTAACAAAATTAACGAAAGCACAGAAGTGTTACAAATATTAAAGAGCAAAAACCTCTCAGAGAGCATTCGTGATGTCCGGTGGCTCATCTCTGTCGGCAGACTCCATGTGAGAGCTGTGGTTTCGTGGAGTTGCTATATCACTACTAAAGTCTGTCCAATGATTTATTGCAACGCCGATGAGACAAAACAGCACCTCCTGATAGACTGCTACAGGGCTCAAGAGGTCTGGAACACCTTGAAAGGACTCGGTCTCTCTTTCGATGTAAATTATAACTCGGTCATGTATGGTCTCCTAGAAGAGAAAATGCCTCCAAAACAAAAAGAACTGTTTCAAATGTTCATCAGTATTGTCTGTGTGAAGATTTGGAAAACCAGATGTGCCATGGTTTTAAAGCAGACTGTCATTGACAGCAACATGGTCGTAAAACACGTACTGACTGACCTCCGGAGGAGGAGAACTTTAGATAAAAGACTTTTATTCCCCTGGAACACACTGGACTTTTAATATTTTACCTCTTTGTGCACTTTATCGCTTGGCCCTTCATATTGGCTTGCACTTTTACCACTTTGTATTATGTTTAGTATTCTTGTATGAATTTTATTTAATTATATATGCTGTGTTTTTGTAAACTTTGTATTTAACTTGTTAAAACTTAATAAAGATTTATTTAAAAAACAAAAACAAACTAAAAGCATGTGCCCCCCAGCTATGTGGAGTCCTTCAACATGTCTTCAACCTGAGCCTGAGTCTTCAAAGGGTCCCTGTTCTGTGGAAGACATCTTGCCTCGTTCCTGTGCCGAAGACGCAGCGTACCAGTGGCTCCAAGGACTACAGACCGGTGGCACTGACCTCCCACATAATGAAGACCCTGGAGAGACTAGTGCTGGAACAGCGGCGGCCCATGGTCAGACCCCTCCTGGACCCCCTTCAGTTAGTCTACCAGCCCCGGCTGGGAGTTGAGGACACCATCATCTTCCTGCTGAACCGCATCCACACCCACCTGCACAAGCAGGCAAGCATGGTGAGGATCATGTTTTTTTTACATCTCCAGTGCTTTCAACACCATCCGGCCAGCCCTGCTGAGTGAGAAGATGGCAGCGATGCAGGTGGATGCCCCCCTCATGTCCTGGATTGTGGACTACCTGACTGGCAGACCACAGCATGTGCGCCTGCAGCACCGTGTGTCGGACAGCGTGGTCAGCAACACTGGAGCCCCTCAGGGGACTTTCCTCTATCCCTTCCTCTTCACCATCTACACCACAGACTTCAGCTACCACACAGAGTCCTGCCACCTTCAGAGGTTTTCTGATGACTCTGTTGTGGTGGGATGTATCAGCGGTGGTGATGATTCTGAGTACAGGGCTGTGGTGGGGAACTTTGTCTCATGGTGTGAGCAGAACCATCTGCAGCTCTGCGATAAAGTCTAAGGAGCTGGTTGTGGATCTACGAAGGGCCAAGGCACCAGTGAACCCCGGTTTCCATCCAGGGGGTCAGTGTGGACATTGTAGAGGATTACAAGTATCTGGGAGTACACATGGACAATAAACTGGACTGGGCTAAGAACACTCAAGCTGTTTACAGGAAGGGCCAGAGCCGCCTCTATTTTCTGAGGAGGCTGAGGTCCTTCAACATCTGCCGGACAATGCTGAGGATGTTTTATGAGTCTGTGGTGGCCAGTGCTATCCAGTATGCTGTTGCATGCTGGGGCAGCAGGTTGAGGGTAGCGGATGCTGGCCAAACTACATGCCATCTTGGACAGTGTCTCCCACCCACTCCATGACGTGCTGGTCAAACAAAGGAGTACCTTCAGCGGAAGACTCATCCCCCCCAAAATGCACCACAGAGCGCCACAGGAAGTCATTCCTGCCTGTGTCCATCAAACTCTTCCCTCTAAGTGTCAGTCTGTATAACCCTAAGTCATTAAACTGGACATTGATCATTACATCTATGCAATACTTGACATGATTGTGCAATATCCTGTGTTAATACTAGTGATGGGAAGTTCAGCTCTTTTCAGAGAGCCGGCTCTTTTGGCTCAGCTCCCAAAGAAGAGCCGGCTCTTTCGACTGCTGAACAGCTCTTAATTTAGGATTTTTTGTAGGCCTTTATTTTACCATAACTTTTGTTATTAATTAATGGTTTGTGTGTTGAAAACCCTTTCATGTGCAGTGCTTTTATGAGAATCCTTATAATTGCCTAATTTTGTGCATTTATTCTGTTACAAAACCATTCTTTTGTTTAATATTTTAATTATAAACGGGCTTATTTTGCTTTGAGTTGCAGCTGGAGAGGTTATACCTGCATGTGTGGGGAAGCCAGTAGATGCTGCTGCGGTTGCTGTTTTTTTGGGATGAGACACACCAGGATCTGTAGATGGTGCGCTAGCTTGCCCTCTCTCCTCTAACTGCACTGTAGGATGGACAGTTCTCATACGTCTATGCAGGTTTGTGGTGGAACCTGCTCTTAAAGTAATTTTCATCTTGCAGTGAATGCACTCTGCTTTGTTGTTTCCATTGTCTTTAAACTGGAGCCAGATGCTGCTTCTCTTTCGGGTGTCACTCATAGTTTCAACTACGCCAACAGTACGCCAACTCACACACTCGCCTCACCGCTATCTGACAGACAGTATCAAACTACATATGTCTACATATCTGACAGACACTGAGTGGAGCGCTGCTCCACTTCTCAGCACCCCCCTGTCTGTTTTTACATAATGGTATGATGCTATATCCTCACATCTGATTGGCCGCAATGCCATTGCTGACCAATCAAAACAAAGTTCTGCCTTGAGCAGAGCTCAGGCTGAGCACTGAGGTAAGCAGCGCAAGGAAAAAAACTGGGACTGATTCACTACAAAGTATCAGCTCTCAGAGCCGCATCTTTTGCGCATGACACATCACTAGTTAATACTCCTGGGCAATATACTTAAATTCCCTATTTATTGATATTGATATTCATACCTCTATTACTGCTGTGCAATATCCTCTGTCTCATTATAAATAAGCTACACTTAACTTGGCAGTTCATGCACTAGTACTTTATACCATATTATTATCATCAACCGGTAAACCCACTTTGTACTTCACACTTATCTTATTTTATACTTATACCCAGTTGGTACTTAATTTATTTTCTGACCTGTATTATAGTGTATTATATTTTTTTTGCCTAGTACTTCTATTCCTGTGTGCACTGACGTGATAGTGAGCTGCTGTAGCAAAAGAGTTTCCCCTTGGGGATCAATAAAGTATTTCTGATTCTGATTCTGATTTTCCACCCAAATTTCTTATATCTAGGTGAAATGTACTGTGGGGGCTGCTTCGTTGAAATTATGTAGGGGGCGCTATTGAGCCATTTTGCCACACCCAAGCCCCAGACTATAATAGAAAACAAAACACACCCCTTCTGACGTATGTACCAAGTTTGCGACTATCCCTAGCCGTTTTGAAGGCTAAAAGTCAGTAAGGCGCACAAGAGCGCCGATGTGCCACCCCCAAGCGCAAAACTGGACCGAAATTAAAGTATTTACCAGTTCGAGTCTGGGCGCAAAGTTTCGTGACTTTTTCAGCATCCTAAAGACCCGTGTTTAAAGATTTTAAATTGACGCAGGAAATCCAAAACGGCTGACTTCCTGAAAAGTCTCAAAAGAAACTGACATATGGTCTTTATGATGAGAGCAATGAACCCCAAAAATCTCATGAAGATCAAAGCAATTTCTTTCCCAACCATGGTGTGCGTTTGGGGGTGCTATAGAGCCCCCTGGCCACACCTGAGCCCAATCACTGCAGAACTTTGCGATTTTCGCCATTTGTGACGTGTGTGCAAAATTTCAAGAATTTTCGAGCATCCTAACCCCCTCAAAAATGTGATCAAAGGGGCAAAATAATAATAATAATAATAATAATGATAATAATCTCTAGAAAAACAATAGGTTCTTTACACTTTCAGTGCTAGCAGCCGTTGGTCCTGGCACTTTTGTGCTCGGGCCCTAACGAGGTTGAAGAGAATGGAGGAGAAAATGAGCCGAGTTCAACTAGAAATTGTATCAGATTTCAATCCACAAGTTAGATCAAAAAGAGACTTATTTTCAGTTATTAGCCAATTTCACGTTCACATAAAATACAAAGTCATATTCAAGTTTACATGCTATAGCACAGTTTGTCCTGTATGTGGTGCACTCACACTGACTTTAGGTCCGCCCATTCATATAAATGCTGACATTTCTCAAGGCACCGGCCGAGGAGGTGGAGTTGCAGCCATCTTCAACTCAAGCCTATTAACCAACCCTAAACCTAAACTAAATTATAACTCATTTGAAAGCCTTGTTCTTAGTCTTTCACCTGGAAAACAAGACAGCAAATTCTGTTTGAGAATTCAGACAAAAATTCAGAGTAAGGACCAGGAGTATACTAAAACAGAGTTTTTTTTTTAATCAAGTTTACTCTTTAGAACAGATAAGTAATTATTGTAGGTCATTTTAATATTCATGTGGATGTTGATAATCATAGCCTTAGTACTGCGTTTATCTCATTATTAGATTCAATTGGCTGAGTGTACATAAGCCCACTCATTGTTTTAACCACATCTTCGACCTTGTTCTGATATATGGCACTGAAATTGAACATTCAATAGTCTTGCCACACAATCCTTCTTTATCGGACCATTATTTAATAACGTTTGAACTGCTATTACTGGACTACACACCATTAGGCAAAAACTCCTTCACTAGATGTCCATCTGATAGTGCTGTAGCCAAATTTAAGGAAGTGATATCATCTGCATTTAATTCAATGCCATGTCTCAATATAGCAGAGGACTCCTATGCTAATTTCAGTCCCTCCCAAATTGATCATCTTGTTGATAGTGCTGCAGGCTCACTGCGAATGACACTCAAAAGCCGTCCGTATTGCCAGAGCAGCCTACTACTCACCAATAATAGAGGTTTCTTCTTCGCACCATAAAACAGGCTCTATTAAGTGATGTATTCCTATAGACCTCAGTAGTTACGACTTCATGAGCTTCTTTAATGATAAAATATAATTATTTAATTATTAGAGACAAAACTCATCAACTCCTGCCCTCAACCAGTACTGATTTATCTTCAAACACACAAACCTTAGAAACAGCTGAAAAACCTGATATATATTTAGACTGCTTTTCTCCCATTGACCTTCTTCAACTAACTTTCTTCATCTAAGCCATCAACCTGTCTCTTAGACCCCATCCCAAGTAGGCTGCTTAAAGACCCTTAGTTAGCACTTCTTTACTAGATATGATCAATCTGTCTTTATTAACAGGCTACGTACCACAGTCTTTTAAAGTAGCTGTAATTAAACCGCTTCTTAAAAAGCCCACTCTTGATCCAGGGGTTTTAGCCAAATATAGACCTATATCCAACCTTCCCTTTCTCTCTAAGATCCTTGAGAAAACAGTCGCCAATCACTTGTGTAAGTTTTTAAATAACAACAGTGCATTTGAGGATTTTCAGGATTTAGAGTGCATCATAGCACAGAGACAGCACTGGTGAAAATTACAAATGACCTTCTAATTGCATGGACGTATCTCTGTACTTGTCTTGTCAGATCTTAGTGCTACACTCAACACCATTGACTATTACATCCTATTACAGTGACTGGAACAATTAATTAGCAATAAAAGAACCGCACTAAGCTGGATTAAATCCTATCTATCAGATTGATTTCAGTTTGTACATGTTAACGATGAGTCCTCCGTGCACGCCAAAGTTAGTCATGGAGTTCCGCAAGGTTCTGTGCCTGGACCAATTCTATTCACCTTATATATGCTTCCTTTGGGCATTATTATAAGGAAACACACCATGAACTTTCATTGTTATGCGGATGATACCCAATTATATCTATCGATCCAAGCCAGATGAAACTAATCAGTCAGCTAAACTTCATGCATGCCTTAAGGACATAAAAACCTGGATGACCTGCATTTTTCTGATGTTAAACTGACAAAACAGAAGTTATTGTACTTGGCCCCAAACACCTCTGAGACATGTTATCTAAAGATAGTTACTCTTGATGGCATTGCCCTGGCCTCCAGCATCACCGTAAGGAACCTCGAAGTTATCTTTGATCAGGATATATCCTTTAACTCCCATGTGAAACAAACTTCAAGGACAGCCTTTTTTCACCTATGTAACACTGCAAAAATCAGGCACATCAGTCACTGTCTCAAAATTATGCAGAAAAACTAGTCAATGCATTTGTTATTTCTAGGCTGGATTATTGCAATTCCTTATTATCAGGCTGCCCAAATAAGTCTCTCTAGTTGATCCAGAATGCTGCGGCACGTGTACTGACAAGAACTAGGAAAAAAGAGATCATATTTCTCCAATATTAGCTTCTCTGCGCTGGCTCCCTGTAAAATTCAGAATAGAATTTAAAATCCTTCTCCTCAACTACAAAGCTCTTAATGCTCAGGCACCAATGTATCTTAAAGATCTCATAGTACCCTATTACCCCACTTGAATACTGCATTCACAGAATGCAAGGTTACTTGTGGTTTCTAGAGTTTCCAGAAGTAGAATGGGAACCAGAGCCTTCAGCTATTAAGCTCCGCTCCTGTGGAATCAGATCCCAGTTTGGGTTCGGGAGGCAGACACCATCTCCACATTTAAGAGTAGGCTAAAAACTTTCCTCTTTGATAAAGCTTATAGTTAGGGCTGACTCAGGTGAGTCCTGAACCATCCCTTAGTTATGCTGCCGGGAGACTTCCCATGATGCACCTCTCTCCTTTCTCCTATGGATCTATGATTGCGGGCCATATTACTATTATTATCATTACTATTATTATTTTATTAATATTAATATTACCACTACATTATTATTATTATTTCTTAGTACAGTCAAGACCTCCTCTATAGGAAAAGTGCAATGAGATAACTTCTGTTATGAATTAGTGCTATATAAATACATTTAATTGAACTGAATTGAATTAAGAGAGAGGAGTCATTGGCCCACTTTGATTATGCATCAGCCCACATCCTCCTCCTCAAGATCCTCAATACCAGTTCAACAGTTAGTCAAGGTTTTGCCGCTGAAGCAGTAAGACAGAAGACAACGGGGATAAGATGAGTTTGGTTTGGCTAGCTGGCTATTTATCGGGTGCCTTTTGTTGAAACGCGTTCAACTTTTCATTAAGTCGATGCGCTTGTCAATGTCACTTTTTGTGAACCGACCAATCACAGCCTGGATGGGGCAGGACATTAAAAAAAAGGTTGACCTGCTACAGTAAAATGTTGAAATGTTGAACTTGAATGCATCAATGGTTATGATTATTGACAAGTTAACAAAGCATTAACAAATTAGAGATTAACCACCATTGTAGATCATTTTTCTTGCACAAGGATTTAATGAAGGAACAAGACCTACAAACAATATAAACATTGGTTGTGTATTTCTTAAACTACTGTATTGTCCAGCTGGAAGTAACATTATACTAGTGGTAGGCTATATAGTATACTATTATATGGAATTACAGGTAGTGGTGTATTGCGCGCGGGGTGGAGGGTGGGAGTATTGCAGTATTAGATAGGCTACTGCAAGGAAAGATCGCTATGTATTGTATATACTGCTCTCGGTGTGGCCAAGCACAGCACATTGTTATTTCTGTAAATTGTCTATTTATTACCAAAGCATTTATCAGTAAGTAATACAGTTAAGATGGAAAAAATATGAATGTGTTTGCATAGCATGTTGATTTAAGTAGTGCTCCTAAAATTTTCAGTAGGGAGCATCAGTGGAAAAAGTCAATCTGGAGCCCTGTCAAGGTTCTGCCAGGTGTGAATAAGTACCACCACTTCTGCTTCACCAGCACAGCCCCTGAAATGGGCTTTGCCATGGAGTTTGCCAACATGGAGGAGGAGCCTTTCTTCCTCCTTCGCAATAACTGCGCAGAAATCATCTGGCCTTAATGAGATGCATCAGTGGTATCTGTACAACAGTATCTTGTAGTTCTGCACTGAGGACACAAAACCAGCTGTGGCTCGTCCGTGAGCGATGACGTGATGTGGACGTGACTGTGTTTAAATATTAAATATTAATAATAAATAAATATAAAAAATATTAAATATATTCTGTATTATTATATTAAATTACACTAATTTAGATTAGATTACATATATGAACATAATTTGGCTCAATTTTGTGCAAGTAGCTATAATTAATTATATAATTATTCCGCATCACAGTCTTTCTATTACATAAAAAAAAATATTATTATATAACATGTACATAATATTAATATAAAAAGAGGAAGAAAAAGAAAAAGAGGAAGTGATGTCATTTCTCCACATAGGTCTGTCCAATTAACACTTGGGCCGGTAGTTTCCCGTGCCACACTTCGGCTCTGAGCAAAATGTAGTGCCAATCGGCCACTAGGTGGCACTTTTGTTGCAAAACCAGGAAAAATGCTGAAATTATTTTTTCAAACTACTCTTACTCATAGTATCTAAGCGCCAGTGACGATGGCTTTTTTCATTCACCACGCTTGAGCTAATTCTGATCAGCTGTTCATTTCTGGTTAAACAAAAAGGATCTTACTCTTTAACAAAAAAGGTCTATCTTTTAGGGATCCTTTCCATAATGTTGTCAGACACTTAGAATAACAAATCTGAGCCTGTCGGTGGCAAAAACAAGCACTTTTAATGGACGTACTTTTGACAGACCCAATTGTCCACAAGGATTACGTTGCAGCCATTGCAGTCCGTTTCGGGGCTGCTTGCTGAGGCGATCTACTGGACCAATTCCAAAACTTTTTGTAACTATTAGTCATTTAGACCCCAAAATATGTAAAAATAGGGCCCAGGTTTTAAAATACCAGATTTACCCTTTAAACTATGTAGTATGCAGATTTTTTTTCTTCTTTTTTATGGACAATAAGAGAGAGCGAATGCAAAGAATCTGGATTTGTACGCTCACGATTCTTCACTCACAAAAAATGAGGGAGCTGAACTGAAAATACATAGTTGACCGAACAAAAACTTGCTACTAGAAATAATATACATATACAGATCCAGCCACCTAGAATTGCCGGTTGGGCCATGTTAGAGCCCAGGCAGATCCATGGCTGACCCCAGCAGGGTCTCTGCTGGGTACTTCACTGAAATTAAATTCCCCCAGTATATGTGTATATGTGTTAATGTGTTTTCGTTAAGGAAGCGCCATCTCATGGTGACACCCTGCAATTGAATGAATGGGCATGTTTAGAGTGGAATCTAGACACACCCTCCCAATGGCTGGGAGTTGGCTGGGAACTGGTTCCCAGTCGGCTGGCAGCCGAGAGGCCTTCGGTTGGGAATGGCGATTCTGAGTGGCTGCCACTGTATATTGTTTTGGCTTGATATTTGAATTTAACTCACAGAGCTCTAAACAAAGGGCCAATTTAATTTAATCTAATTTATATTAAAGGCCTACAAATTTGCAAATTTGTGCAAAACTGTGACAGGGATTTCAGGTATATTACTTAAAAAAGGGGAGCTTTGTTTTTTTGTCAATTCATTTATTTTGTCATAAAGATGTCAACATTAAACTTGTTTTTTACGTAATACCCTCCTTATAGAACCTAGATAGGTGTTTTACTATTTCATTGGCTTTTAACACATTTCGTAATAACTAGTAGCTACAATATGATAAAATATACTTACAAAAATGTGTCTCTCTGTCGTTGAGGTAAATAAAGGCCACTATGTGTTTACTGTATTAAGCCCAAAATGCCACACAAATGCATTTTGCTCTCTTCTTATTGGTTGTGACTGACTTACCTATAGCTCTGGATACAGCATATGTGCCATTAACACGCCAGCAACCCATGAAGGTGATGCAGCCACCAAGATCCTCAATTCTCTGTTTCTCATCCTGGACAGTGGAGGACAAAAGAGACATCTGACCACCTTCCCACCATTTATTTTATCTGAAGATGTGCAGTAATTTGTTGTAACTATCTTCACTGTTAAGTCAGTTTTAACTCATCATGTGCCATGTGACTGTCAATAGTCATGTTAAACTCATCACATTCATCCCCGGTGTTTTAAGACAGAAGACCTTGACAACACTAAATCAAGACCTGATTACCTATGATTCACCACGTCTCACCCCTCTCTATGATGGCAGGCTTTTCACCCCTTTTTTCAGTGTAGCCATTCGGAACAGGTATAAGCACTTTAGCCGTGGTCAGACAACATGCCAGACAAACTAGTTTGATTTGAGCATAGCCCAGCCTTTAGGGCCTGATCAGACAAGGAAGTGGCACATTCATTTGTGTATTTTTGAAGAAATCGTTTAAATTTCTGTTCAGAAGTTTGCTGTAGTGGAGTGTTTTAATTGCATACAGGTGTAAGCAGGGCTTACAGACACAGGCAGTTTTGTGTTCAAACATTGGGGTCTGATAATATAGCAGTTTCCAGATGATACTTATATTATTACTAGGGAGAATTGGGACTCTGGGGTTTAAAACATTTAATCAATATCAGCAGGATATAACAAAGAATGGTATGCTTATTATCAAGTTGTATTAGTTAAAATGTGTATTAGCTGTGAGATCTGTGTACTCCACTGATCCACTGCAACTTCACTAAAATAATTTATTTTCAATATTTCGCACTTTCTACACTAGAGGGGCAAAAGTGAAATCTATAGAAGTAAGGATTTTAATTATTTTTAATACAAACTTTTGCTTGACCTGGAAAATCTGAATACTGTTTTTCAAGCAAATGTCATTATCACATGCACAGACAAATGTTTGGAGGTAAGGTAATTCATTCATTTTTTCCCTCAGTTCACCTATATCAGCATCATATTAAAAGACAAATTTCAGCATCTTTAGAAGTAGAGAAAGCCTGGAAGCCTGTTCCCCTTGATCTCCAACATTAGTTTGGGACAGACTTACTATGGCTTCATCTGTTTGGCTGTTGTTGGGCTAAATTCATCTGATGCAATAAATTTGTTAAACATGTTGGAAAATACAATCTGCTATATTTCTATGAAGTGACCTTGTGTTGTTTAGTTTTGGATACAACCCCCCCCCCCCCGAAATTCTGGTCAGCAGAGAGCTCTGTGTGTGTGTGTGTGTGTGTGTATGTGATATCCCTACCTCTCTGTCTGGTTTGTGGGGTCCACAAGTGTTAAAGCTTGTCCCTTTCTGACCAGTATTGCTTGAGAGTCTCCTAGCCAGGCCACAGTAAGCTCCTGACCCTGGATCAGCACCGCCACACCTGTAGTGCCGCTCCGCAGACGCTGACAACACACACACACACACACACACACACACACACACACACACACACACACACACACACATTATGGGTTTTTACCAGTGGCACACTCTCATCAGTGTGTGTAATGGTGCATGTATATGTCAGCTGTAACCTGTGTTTTGGCCAATAACTCCCACATAGTACGTCGCACCTTTGAAAACCTTACATGCACGTGTTCCATGAACTGAGCCTTATCTTGTGATTTCTTGTGTGTTCAGGATGTTGGACTGGTGCTGCGTCAGTACCTCTCTCTTGGCTTTGGCCTTGAACATGTCATCTGTTTGTTTGAAGGCAGTTTTAAAGGCTGTGGCTGCGTCACTCTGCAGTGTCTCCTGTTTACTCAGAGCAACATGGAGGTGAGTGGCAGCGTAGGTGGCAGCTTCCACCCCTCCATGGCCGTCAAACACAGCAAAGTAGGCACGCTCCACTCCGTCCTAGATGATGGTATAGAGAGACAAAGAAAGATGTCAAAATAAGTGTTTGATACATTTTATTAATTTTGAAGGTGTTTTGATTTCTGGTTTTCTGAACTTTTGTGAATTGTGAATAACAATACAAGAAAACCAGTGACAAGCAGTGTTTCGTGTTGCAGTAAAGGGCTTGTACCTGGATTCCAAAGAGCTGACTGAACTCAGCCAGGGCCAAGTGTTTGTCCTCCATCTTCCGCCTTGTGTTCTTGATGGCATGAACGGAGCAGTGGAGGAACCGGGAGGGGGAGGGTGGGAGCTTGGAGAAGTTTTGATGCCATGCCAGTGCCACATCTATCAGCTTGTTGAGGAAGAGACGTTGGACTGCCTCTGATTGAAGTACTGACAGAAAGATAAAATAAACAAGAAATCAATCGCAACCTTTTGGTTCTTACTACTTTTTACTTTTAGTATATACCAGTAGTGACTCTTAAACCTTGGCCCTCTGACCCCCCTTCCCCTGTCGGGAAAAAAAAAAAAAAAGCAAACTATAGTATTGCAAAACTTACCTATGACAATTCCAGTTTTGAAACAAAAATTAAGATGATAGTCCAGCCTTAGCAATGCAACAAGCAAACAGCACGGACAGAGTGAGAGTTATCACCAAAGCAAGAAACAGCTTAGTTCTAAAGCAAAATGCAAATCCTCCTTACAAATAATCACATCATCACACAAGCTGTGTGTGCACTTGGAATATGGTGACAAACAGGCCAGGGTGCAAAACGCACCCTCCTACCACACAAAAACAACAAAATTTCATGTAAGCCTAGACATCATGACAGTGTGCACACAGCAACCATTAGCGACAGACACTTCAGAACCATGGACAGTGAATAGCGATCATTTTGGAACCCACCACCAAAATAAAACTCCCATGTGTTGTTTCCTAGCTGTTGGAATGGTGTTGCTATGACGATCAGCTCTGTTTATGTTGAGGGGGTATTTTCCGCTATCTAAATCACACACTAGGGCAGCATTATGCCGGCGTTGTTTGGTTCAGTGTAAAAAAGCAAAGCAGGCATAATGACGGCTCTTCGTTACAGTATTGCAGGACCTCTGTGTAAAAAGGGCTGCTGAGTCAGGGCAATGGCGAGCCCAAAGTGGTCGCAAGTGTGGTTACACTTTTCAAAACTCGAGGCAGACAACACTTGCTATAATATTTAACACGTCTAACCTGAGGAAACACCTGGTCAAACAAGCTGAAGAGGGTGCCGTGTTTGATAGCCTGAAAGCCAAGTCCCCCACAGCAGTCACAGATGACATGATGACAAGTACAGAAAAAAGGTACCGGTTAAAATGTTAACGGTACCAAACCCTACATAGCTCTCCATCAAACTTGAAAAGGCAGCATTGGGAAAATGGTCACTGTATTGGCCGAACTGTTGTGGATCCAGAAGGACCAGGAAATCCTCAAGAGAGTGATGGACTTTACACAGGTAGCACAGGGTGCACAACATAAGAAGAGCAAGGAGCGGCAAATTAAGAAATTTAACATCCTTTTGAATAAGAGGAATCTAGGAAAGGACCAGCACAACAGGAGATCAGGGACTGAACAAAGGGAGACATGTATCAACAGAAACAATTGAATCAAAAACTTATCAGACCGCATCCTGACACAGGCAGAAAAAGATGTGCTCGCCAAAGGGCTCAACTTTTCAGTTACATCCAACCACATCCCTACAGTGGACTACATCACAGCCACAGAAACAGCCATTAGGAAGAACAACATGACTGAAGCAGAGGCTGCAGACCTGAGGCTACGTGTCACTGCAACATTAAAGAGTGCCAAACCACCTCCTTCCAACATTACATCCGAAGAGAGGAGGGCACTCTCAGCACTGCAGAAGGATCACAGCATAAACATTCTACCAGCAGACAAGGGTCGCTGTACTGTGATTCTGAACACAGCCGATTATGAAACCAAGGTCAACAACCTTCTTGAAGACACAACCACATATCAAAAACTTAAAAGAGATCCAACCAATGGCTACAAGAAGAAGGTTATAGACTGTCTACAGAAGCTTGAGAAGGAGGAGATGATAGACAGGCCTCTGTACTACAGACTATACCCTGGGGAAGCCATTCCCTGCATCTATGGCCTTCCCAAAATTCACAAAGAGAATGTTCCACTCAGACCCATCGTGTGCAGCACAGATTCCATCACATACAACATAGCCAAACATTTGACTACAATCTTGGCTCCGTTGGTGGGGAACACAGTACATCATGTGGAAAACACACAGAAATTTGTGGACAAAGTGAAACATCTCTAGTTGGACCCAGATGACGTTATGGTTTCTTATGATGTAGTGTCCTTGTTCACTTGCATCCCAACCTCAGAAGCAGTGACAGCGGTGATGAGAAGTCTGCAGGAGGACTCTACCTTGCAGCAAAGGACCAAGCTTACACCTGAACACATATGTAAACTATTAGACATCTGTCTCAACACAACCTACTTCCAATTCCAGGGACACTTCTACAGACAGATTCACGGCTGTGCTATGGGCTCTCCGGTCTCTCCCATTGTGGCCAACCTGTACATGGAACAGTTTGAGAAGAAGGCATTATCCTCGTTTCCGGGCACACCACCAAGTCATTGGTACCGTTACGTGGATGACACCTTTGTGAAAATCAAGAAACAAGACTTGGAAGCGTTCTCAGAGCATATCAATACGGTGGACCCCAACATCAAGTTCACGCATGAGGATGCAAAAGAGAACCGCTTGGCCTTTCTTGATTGTTCTACTCTCAGAGGAGAGGACGGAAAGCTCCAGATAGAAGTGTACAGGAAACCAACACATACGAATCAATACCTGCTCTTTGACTCACACCATCCACTACAGCACAAGCTGGGTGTAATCCGGACATTACAACACAGAGCCAAAGAAGTGCCCACAGGCTCAGAGGGTAAGAAGAAAGAGGAAAGGCATGTCCAGAATGCACTCTCAGCCTGTGGTTATCCTACTTGGGCTATCAACAAAGTTAAAAGAGCCAAAAAACAGGACAAAAGTGTAACTGAACCGAGAAGGAACGGTGTCTCCATTCCTTATGTATCTGGACTGTCTGAAAAACTACAAAGGATCTTTAGACAGCACGATGTTCCTGTCTTCTTTAAACCAGGCAACACTTTAAGACAGAAACTCGTTCACCTTAAGGACAAGTTACCCACACAAAAACCAAACAGCCACTTCACAAAAGCACAGACGACACGCTAACTCAGGATTACAGAGCGCCGTGCATTTGCATTTAAAAGCTACAAACCACACATTTGAAGACAGCGAGGTGAAGATTCTAAGTAGAGAGAAGAGTTGGTTTGAACGGGGTGTCAAGGAAGCCATTTTTGTGAAGAAAGAGAACCCCTCTTTGAACAGAAATGGTGGTCTGAGATTTAATCTGCCCAAAGTCTATCAGAGTGTATTAGCACCTTGGTCACGCCTATCACATGCTAATCAGGCACTTAAAAGTGATGAAGTAGATGCAGCCAGAGAACAATAGGCCTGATTACTGATCACTGGGCCATCTTGAAACTATTAGGTCAGTTTCAGGTGAAACTAGCTATTAACAGATACTCAGGCAGGGGGGCAGGGCTTATGTAATTTATGGCTTATGTAACTCAGATTAGCTTAAATTTCCAGTTCCCGTCCAATTTTTTCACAATTGAGAATGACTTCCAGATGGGAGCCGAAACGTCTTGATTCTGAAAACAGTGTCCAGATGACTACGACTGAAACCTTTTCTACGATATCACAACAAAAGCATATCTTGGCAAACTAGAAAGTAAGCTGAATGTCCATGGGCAAGTAGTTACCTGACACACAAATCATGGCTAGAATAATGTTGTGTGGCTTGGTCCGAGCCACTCTGTTTGTTTCCCATTTACAGAGCCAGGGCTGTGTATACAGATTCAGATTTTCTTTGGTTGACTACAGCCCTACAACTGTTTGCTAACAGGATCGTCATAACAACTTAAGGTGATAATATGGCAATGTTGTGTTCACAGCTTGTTGCACTACTCCAAAATGCATAAAGTAAAATACTTACAAACTACTTGTTGTTCCTCTTCCAGGTTGGCCTCAGCTTTCTTGGGGCAGTGGAAAGGTGAAAGGTCGTTCTGTAGCAGCTGGGACAATGCTGCCTGGCACAGGAGGGCACTGAGGCCTGCAGGAGCACCCCTGAACCAACAGAGACAAGCAGGAAAACATGTTGTGTACTTTGTCAAGATCTGAACATGATTAATTTCTCTCACCAGACTTGGCAGCCAAGTGATACACAACTGTACAGCCAGATGGTGACTGATCCACCTGAGTACAGAAATAAACAAGCCAACACTAGCAAACACAAATGGGTAAAATATAACTAGACCATGATCAACACACAATCAGTGCTGCTGGTAAATGCGCATCTAACTGTGAGATCAACTCTGTCATCTATCACACCCTTTCCTTTTCCAGAATTACATTTCTGTTGCAGAGAAGACTGGACTCAGGAAACAGGAAATGGGGACAACAATGGTGCTTCTACAGACAGGATAGGAAGTCTTCCTGACAGGGCATACTTACATACTGAAGAAAAAGAGCACACAAGCCAGTGATTTTTCGAGAGACAAAGGCCTTACACATTTGTTACATTGTATATGTTCCTACTTTTCAGTTTAACTGAGCTTGAAGGTTCATTGTAGTGGCTGTTTTCCCAGGCAAGCGCCAATGGTATGAAATGGTATCCTGTCTCCTAAGTGGGCGTAATTGACTCTCCCCAGTTAAATAATAATAAATATTATTAATAGTAATTATTAAGCAAAGAAACACAAGTTTTAACTTTTAATTCATGGTTTCACTTATAAATCCCTTAGATGAGATTTAGATTTAGATTGTTTATCCGGTTGGAAAGCGACTACGGCAGCACTGCAGTGAAACCAGACCGACGGTTAGAGAACAGATGTTGCCAGATCTCGCAAGAGTGTGTGGTTGAGACAGAGACAGGTCTTGATCAAAGTTAATTTTCTCCTGATTTGTCTGATTTGTTCAGAGTGTGTGGCTTGTGAAAAATGGGTCCAATATTTACTTTGGCGAAAAAATCGGTCACAACCTGTGCTCACGTTCACTTCTACCATTGGACTGAATAAAATTTGGAACTGCCGCTGGTCTCCTAAAGGGGTAGAGCAGTGGTGAAACCCACATGACACAGATACAGTAAATGGCTCTCAAGTGAGCTGTCTCTCATCTAAACCATCGCTGGTGAAAGGCTTCATAGCTTTAGTAATATGGTTAGCCACTAAGTATGATGCTTTCAGAGCAGCTGCATTTGTAAAGTGGTTGTTCTCAGCACTTACTTCTGTCCCACTTCCTCGCGTTTTTTTTCCACTCAAAAAACGGGTTTGTCTTTAAGGTATTTGGACTCAAGGTGTCAAAGCAGTTTTGAGGGCTTCAATGCCTCATTAAACAGCTTGTCTCCACATATCACACACAGGGGGCTTGGAGCATACAAATCATTGGTCGCAATAAAGCCATACTTTAGGTACGACTCAGCACTAATCAGGAACTAATCAGGCGAAGCCTGCAGGCTAGTTCAGGCAGCCAACTTGAGTCTGCCACTACAGTCACATGGTATTCTCTTCTAACTGTAACATGCAGTATATCCAATATACACTCTTGATCATCGTGGTATACTTAAACTGTTGGTGCTCTCTCACTCTTTTGCTGCCATGCCTGCTGCCACACCACTTACATGCTCTGCTGTCACTGCTGCTGTTTTTCAAGTAGCATTTCAAAAGCCCCACCTCCACCCCAGCATCCACCTGTAGGCTCGGAGTCTAACTTCCTGTAGAAATGAGTATTGTCAATCCCCACTCCATGCTGTGCTGAGCTTGGTGCTTCTTTGTGGGGAGTGACTAGATCAGAGCCTAGATGCCAAACGTCAGTGCTGTACACTAGGGCTATTCAATTACAAATTCAATTGGGCCAGACATTTTTAGCAGCCTATTTAAAACTTTTTTTTTAGTTTTTAGTAATTTAATTTAGTTTAAACAAAAGATATGACTGGCGGTGTCGCTACATCCGTAAAAATGCTGCACGATCAGTACTGCGCATGTGAAACTCTCAACAGAGATGAGAAGGAAGCAAGATGGCTCGCTCGTTAGCTACTTCCATACACTATATATGTAGTTTACTTATTTTGTCATATATCAGATTTATGTATGCTGGGCCACTCTGAGGTTTGCTTCTGGTCCAGATGTGGCCCATGGGCCGCAAATTGAATAGACCTCTGTACACGTTTACATGCACTGTAGTAACCTGGCTACTGTAAATCCATGTATAAATGCAGCAGGCAAGCGGCAACCTCTGGGTCTGAAAAGTGAAACCAATGCGGAAGTGCCTTAAACCTGCAACCTAATGGCTCCACTTATTGCAAAAAGAAGTCAGATTGTATAGAAGTCTATGAGAAAATTATCCTACTTCTCACTTGATTTATTACCTCAGTAAACACTTTCCTTATGAGTTTATGGTCTCAATAGCTATCGCTATCAGGGGATCGTTTAAATCTTCCTCAATACAGCATGATGTTCATTTTGTAAATTATGGTCCCATTTAGAGCAAAATACACGATAATGCAGGGTATTCTTTAAGGCGTGGCTATCTTGTGATTGACAAGTCGCTGCCACAGCAACCTTTCAATCAGGATAAAGTTGTTGTGTATTCTCTGCACTGTGTACATTTAACTAGCCGTGAACTTGTTTTTGGGTGCTGTCTGTGTTTTCGTCTAAGAACTTTGACCCTTCCACATTGTGTTTTCAGTTCATGAAAGTTAATTGTAACATTTTGGTCGCCTAACAATGTCTTGTTCAGCATTTGGTTGTACTAAAAGACACTCCAAGGAGTCGGCTGTTCATTTTTTCCGGGAAGTACATTTTGTTTTAAGCCTGTTTTTCGCTAGCCAAAACTAGCATCCAAAATGATTATCACAGTTAACGTGAATTATGGATGCACCTTGCTAACCAAGCTAGCTAGCTAGTGCTAGCATTTGTCTTAGGTAGAAACTCTCGCTCCTCCCCAGCTCCACCCTCTCATCCAAATATAGTCACTTCTGGCTCCAAAAAACAAAAACAAGATGGTGATGCCCTAAATGCCAAACTTGAAGCTTCAAAACGGTAGTCCACAATCCAGTGGGTGACGTCACGGTGGTTACGTCCACTGCTTTTATACAGTCTACGGCAGCAGGTCAGTACTACGATTTCTCCCCTATCCCCGACCTTATTTGGGAAACATGGATTGCTTCAGTCAGACAGAGCTGAGCTCTTCCTCACAGTGTGAAAGAATGTTAATTTAATAATAGTCAAAAGTTTAGTGGTGGAAACAGGCGTATTTAAATCTCTGGAGTTTACTTTGTTTTAGTTTAAATTTTAGTCAGACTTTGGACAGAATTACTTTAAATACAAGGACGTATTGCTCTGTATAATTACCTCTCCTTTCATCTTTCACTCAGCTGTTACTTTTCTTGTCCACAGTCTTTTGTCATGCACATGTATATTTGCAAAAAGCCAATTAAAAATATGGTTACCCGTACAGATTTTATTTTCTTTGCGCATAAGAGACGACGATAAGAGATGACATTACATATTTATTACATTGACCATAATCAGGTGGAACAAGAACACTTAGAGCATGGGGCATTTAATCTCTGTGTGCGTATTTAGCCTTGTCTTGTGCTGCTGTATCCTTCAGGCCTACCAAATACACAATATGCATTTTGGGTATTTATATCTCCCTCTCTGACATACCTGGCAGCCAGCAGTCTTAGGCCCAGCTCCAGGCTCTCTCCATGCAGCTCCTCCAGGGAGACTTTGCAGCTCAGAGGGCTGCCAGGCAGCAGACTGCCTTCTTCCAGAACAGCGGGGAACTCCTTCACAAACCTCCTCAGGAAGCACCTGGCCCCCTCTTCCATCCCACAGACTCTGGCTGCAGTAAGCTCTCAGGTAAACAGGGGGTCAGGACTCACAGGTCACTAGTGGAGACTTGAAGGGCAGAGAAAGCTTTAAATTTCACTCCAATACTGTGATGAACAATTAATGCAGTATACATGACAGATAGAAATTTGTATGCCCACCTGGTAACACCTTTGTGAGATACACTCACAACTCAATGTTATTACAATATTGTTATAACCTGTCATAACAGCGCACAGGGTTTTACAATTGAAAAGCTACACCTATTGATCTGTAGTGACTTTGACTTACTATGTCAAACGTTTAACTTGTAAGTAAAAATTTTGATTTACTACTTTAAAGTAAGTCCACATTTATGATAGTAAATCAAAAATTTTACTATGTCATAATTTTGACTGAGTAGGTCAAAAAATTGCTTAGTATCTCACAATTCTGACTTACTTAGTCGACATTTTTACTTACCATGAGTATTTTCATTTTTACCATACACTTTTTCTTGTCTTTTCTTGGCGGAAATGGGCTTCCTTAAATAACACGATAGCCAACGAGGAGACATCCGTTTTTAAGCTAGAAGCGGTTGCCTCTTCTTACTTATGAATAATGTTACACTATATTGGGCCGCAGGTTTGCGTGTTCTAAGTGTTAATAACGTTACTGCTGAAACGATGTTAACGGTTAACTATGTAGCTAAATTCAAAAGCGAATATGCAGCTACAGATTTTACAAGAATTGTGCCATATTATTTCGACGTCAGAAGGGCATGTGCCAAAGCTGTTGAGAAGCACGTTAGCAACCAAATGCATACAACCTACGCTACTCAACTTTCGTTTGGCGATATTTTGTATTTTGCTTTCCCAAACATGTAAAAATTGCATGATTACACGTGTTGTGACATTACACAAGCGTGCTACAAGTTATCTTCCCTAGTGAAACGTTAAACTATCATGCATGCAGTCAGTAACATACAATTAGTCATTACTGGCTTGATTAGTTTAAAAATTATAATTTTCCCGACGAGTATAAATCCGTTTCTTCATTTTACCTGGGGCTAGCTACATTGGAACAGCCCCTTAGCACAGTACGCCTACACAAACTACAGACCGACAGCTGAGGGAAAAGACACCCTTTGGCGAGACAAAGAGTAAAAGAGATTCATTGATAAAGCACACACACAAACCTGCGTTAGTAGACCTGATGGTAATAATACAATCACAATGCACTATAGATAATGTTAAGAGATCTGCGATATACTTGGTATGCTCAACACCCTATTGGAGCATTTTCCTGTACGTCATCACACTTCCCGCCTCCTTCCACTGTAAATTTAAAGGACCGTACCACTATATATACGTAGGATAATTTCGCACATAAAATAGAAATAGGAAATTAAGACAGTAAATAAGGTATTATTTTACTCTACTTACAAGAAAAAGGAAACTGAAGGAAAGTTCTTTGAAAAATGGCAATTTGAAAATGGAAAGTGAAGATGAAAAACCTAATATGGAAGAGCATTAGTGGAAATAATCAAGTTAAAAGCTTAAATAGTAAAGTATGAACAAAAATTTGTCCTGGAAATGGAAAATGAAACTTATTGCTAACATGTCAAAAGTTATGCTAACTTACTAAACGTTTGCAATATAAATGGTACATACATATATCTTCATACAAATGGAACAATTGTGTCATGCTATAGCATGATACCAGTTCATATTAACATACCAACTGTACATGTGTTAGCATGTTAACTAGCATGCCTGTTAGAATTTAAACTCAAAGCTCAATCTGTTGAAATTTCAAAAGTGTAGTACTGCAAAAACTGCAAAGACATCATTTTCTATAAGGTTTTCATACATCAACATTTATTTTAATACATATTTTAATTCAGTGTAATTAAACACGTAAAAACAGAAGTCCATTTACTGAAATACAAATTCATGCTATGTGTCTAGCAAATAACAGGACATACTAGGCACAGACACTATACAAAGTAAGCTGCCAAGGCAGCCATTTTGTCTTTAGGTTTTTTCAGATTGCCACGGCGTCCCCTGCCACGTCCCCGTCCTCCTCGTCTTGCACCCCCTCCCCGATGTATGGAGTGCCTCATGGTGGCATGTTTGAGCTCCACCAGATCCTGGAAGACCAGATCACAGAAAACACAGCCGGTGTGTTGGGTCTCGCCTGCAGGGAGTGGAGTACGAGTCTTGTTGAAGTCCACCGCAACCAGAGAGGCGTCGCAGGCATCGCAGCTTTCCTGAGCAACCTATGGGAAGAGAGAACAACCTTAGAGGCAGCATGTAGGATCAAAAGAAATTGTAAGAGTTGAAATGATAAAACCTTCAGGGGAAAAAAAACAAGACATCATAAATACAAGGATGGGGGACTATTGGGCTGAGTTTAAATCCACTCCACGATTCACAGTTTTAAAAGTAGCTTTGGATGACTGAATCTTCTAGAGAGTGTTCCAAATCGTGTTGAGAAGATGAGGAATGAGGACACATCCGGAAGAACTTGGGAGAAAAGAAATCTGGGTGTGCCCTACACGGAAGTGATTTAACAGACATAAACACCCCTTCACTGAAAATGTGTTCGACTGGTCACTCCAACTGACCCGGTGGGACTGTAACAAGAAGATGGCTGCTGAGGAAACAGTATCACTGCAGAACTATGATTCTGTCAAACTGCCAACAGGCACATGACAAATAACAGCACCACCACCAACTAATAGCCTACAGAGTGTAAGCTGTTATTTCTATAATACCTATACCTATCAGACTTGCTGTGCCTATAGCTATGGGCTTTATTTGGAGAATTTATACTGTAGTTTCTTCATGTCTGTTCCAATCTTTTAAGAATAAATATACTGTATATCTATCAGTGTTACTTCCACTCAGTAACAGTCCCTCACAAAGTAATAGATCTATGTTATTCCATTTTAATGAAACAACATGCCTATTTGAAACAATCAACAATGGATGGCTGCAGATAACCCCAGATGTCCACTGGGTGTGGCTGCATCAGGGTGTCAATTTATGGATTGCCACGAAATAATTTTGTATAGATATTTATGGTCCCCAGAGAATGAATCCTACTGAATCCTACTGACTGCAACAAATACCATCAGATTAAGAAAAAGCCATATGATAAAAGTGAGCCTTAAGAAGAGATTTGAAGGAGGATACTGTGTTTACCTGCCTGAGATCTCCAGGCAGGGAGTTCCACAGCTGTAGAGCACAGACAGTAAAAGCCCGGGCATCTTTAGTGACAAGTCAAGATTTTGGAACCATTAGTAGGGCCCTGCCACAGGATCTCAACTGAACTGTACTTGTATAGCGCCTTTCTAGTCTTCTGACTACTAAAAGGGGAAGCTAGGATCGAAGCTGAGAACCGTTTTTAAAGATGTATGTCTTCAGTAGGAACCAATGGACTTGGGGCTGAGAGCCACAGAGAGAGTAGGGAAGGCAAGTCATACTTTTCCTTTAAATTCAGCTGCAAAACCTTGTGCACCTTATTGCACATGAAAGGAAACTTTTGCAAAACATTTCACTTTAAAAGTAGTCATTTCCGCAGGTAAATTAACTTATTCGTACACCATCTCTAGTTGAAGATGCATTAATGAGGGATATCAGCTGCTTATATGTTTGGGAGGAATAAAAGAATGCAGACTGGATATTTAGATCACTACGTGTATATAATACTTACATAAGATTATCTTGACATAGGACAAGATGTAGGGCTATTTTCTTACCTGCACTCTGTGTGCATGTTCAAAAAAGTGCACCACCACGTTGCATTTATTACAAGCCATCCTCCATTTTGGTCCAGAGATGGGATCCAGCACCAAAACCCCACTGTCACACTCCACACACTGTCCAATGCCCAAAGAGTTGAGAGAGTGCTGACAAGACGGATGGGTACATTCATTGCATCCCATACCTGGAAAAAGGGGTCAGAATATCAGAGAGATCAGAATATATACCAAGACTACTGAAAGGGCCAGATTTAATAAGAAAGTGGTGTTGTGCGCTGCAGTTTTAAATTAGTTTGAGGCCACAATTTGCGTGTATTCAGTGCCTAAGACAGCAGCTCTTTACGTAGTCAGCTCCTGGACTGAACCTGGTACTGACTTCCAGACACACACTGCAAGTGCTCTGATCTTGAATACAAAATATTTACTCAAATTATTACTTTTTATTTTTTACAATCCTTAGCATATATAATTCTTAACACATTAAAAATATGTTCATGGGAAATGAAAAGGAGATGAAGTGATATACCAAGACAGAGAGACAGAGAGAGAGAGAGAGGAAGGAGCAGCAGGTCCAGCAGCAGCTCAGAGTAGAGCAGGTGGAGGTGGAGATGGTGTTGGTATGGATGTTACTACTGAGGTAAATGCAGCCAAACACACACTTACAGCAGGTAAAATAAGTATTGAACATGTCACCATTTTTCTCAGTAAATATATTTCTAAAGGTGCTATTGAAATAAAATTTTCACCAGATGTTGGTAACAACTCATGAAATCCACACATGCAAAGAAATCAAACCATAGATGTCCATAAATTAAGTTATGTGTAATAATGTTAAATGACAGAGAAAAAGTATTGAACACATGAAGAAAGGGAGGTGCAAAAAGGTATGGAAAGCCAAGACAATCAGTAATTAGAAAGCAATGCTGCCCTTTGTCAGTGCAAATTAATATCAGCTGGTTCAGTCCCAACAGATGACCTATAAAAAGGTGTCTCATTACCAAGGTGTCACAGAAGAAACATCTCATGATGGGTAAAAGCAAAGAGCTCTCTCAAGACCTTTGCAACCTTATTGTTGCAAAACATACTGATGGCATTGGTTACAGAAGGATTTCAAAACTTCTGAATGTTCCAGTGAGCACTGTTGGGGCCATAATCCAGAAGTGGAAAGAACATCATTTCACTATAAACCGGCCACGACCAGGTGCTCCTCGCAAGATTTCTGACAGAGGAGTGAAAATAATTATCAGAAGAGTTGTTCAAGAGCCAAGGACCACTTGTGGACAGCTTCAGAAGGACCTGGAATTAGCAGGTACAATTGTTCAAAGAAAACAATAAGTACTGCACTCAACCGCCATGGCCTATATGCACGCTCACCACGCAAGACTCCATTACTGAAGAAAAAGCATGTTGAAGCTCGTTTATAGTTAGCTGCACAACATTTGGACAAGCCTGTGACATACTGGGAGGATATAGTCTGGTCAGATGAGACCAAAATTGAACTCTTTGGATGCCATAATACATACCTTGTTTGGAGGAGAAATGGCACTGCACATCACCCCCAAAACACCACACCAACAGTGAAGTTTGGAGGTGGAAACATCATGGTGTGGGGCTGTCTTTCAGCATACAGTACTGGGAAACTTCATATAATATGTAATTTATAATATAATATATAATTGAAGGAAGGATGAGTGGAAAAATGTACAGACATTCTTGATTAAAAATCTGCTGCCATCTACCAGGATGATGAAGATGAAATGAGGGTGGACATTTAAGAAAGACAATGATCCCAAACACACAGCCAAAGAAACTCTCAATTGGTTTCAGAGAAAGAAAATAAAGCTGCTAGAATGGCCCAGCCAATCACCTGACTTGAATCCAATTGAAAATCTATGGAAAGAACTAAAGATCAGAGTTCATAAATGAGGCCCACGGAACCTTCAAGATTTGAAGACTGTTTGTGTGGAAGAATGGGCCAAAATCACACTTCAGCAATGGATGCAACTCGTTTCTGCATACAGGAGGCGTCTTGAAACAGTCATTACCAACAAAGGCTTTTGTACAAAGTATTAAATGAATTTTAGTAAGCGTGTTCAATACTTTTTCCCTGTGTCATTTAACATATTAACAATATTATACATAACTTAATTTATGGACATCTATGGTTAGATTTCTTTGCATGTGTGGATTACACAGGTTGTTACCAACATCTGGTGAAACTTTCATGTCAATAGCACCTTTAGAAATATATTTACTGAGGAAAAAATGGTGACGTGTTCAATACTTACTTTACCTGCTGTAAATGTCTTAATAAAGGACTGGGTAGTTGAAACCTGTAGTGATTTTACAGTTAATTGATGGTCAAGTTCAAATTAAAGTTCGATCAACACAAACCAAAACACCCCCTCCAGTATTCGTTTGTGTTATAGTAATCAGATATGGTGTTTATTAAAAAAAACGGAATCGCTTAATTTTTCTTTCTAATAATCAGTTTTCAGTTCTATGTAGATCCCATCTGTGCTATGTTTACGCAGCACTAGCACTAATTCTCTAATATGTATGAATTACAAAAGAAATGGTGGTGCCTCCACTTAATAGGGATACATACGTTTATGATGTAAATCCCACTAAGAATTTATGTATTTAATTACTATCCCTTTTTAAACTGAAATCATTATTTTAGTTAAAGGTTAACACAATTATTGTACCCACTTGAAAAAAAACTTACAATAATTAAGAAAACAATATACAAATTACATATTTCACTTGAATCTGACCCTTTTTCAAAAGTTTCAATATACCTTGAATTTTCTTAGGAGTGACTCTTTAAATGACATTCTGAAAAAATCTCAATACCTTATTTACCAATTTCAAAACTCAACTAAGGGCTCGCGCTCTCACTCTGCAACTCAAAAGCAGTGTCTTTTAAAATAAAATGATGTAGTCCTGAGTCGTTGCTTGAGAGCGTTGTAGCCTAAATCAAATGACCACTTCACTTGCTAGTGCAAGCTATCAAAATAATTGCATGTGCAATGTTAGTTGGTACTCACAAATCCATGGAATGTCACCTGATGCATGGGCAAAGGAAAGAGGGAGAATGGGTGAGGAATGCGGGAAAAAGGCGGATGGATTTCAGGCTGGATGCTGCAACAATTTACAACAGTACTCTGGCTGGCAGCAACAGTCCAGAACGAAGCTATAGCAGTGCAGAAGACACCTACTCCTCACTAGAGGTGTTCAGTACATGTACGAACGAATCTTTATCAACAAATCTTCAGAGAGTACTGACTACACTGGATCACCATTGTCACTGACCAAATCAGTAGCTTTTAGCAGTGGAGCTCCCCTCACTGGTGAGTGACAGCACCACTGTCATCTCAGCTGAGATTCACAGTACGTTACTTCCTCGTTAAAAGCCTATTAAAAGACAGTGAAACCCACATCCCCCACAATCATAATCTGATAATTATGTCGTAAATGGCTGCTGAGCCATCAACTTTACGTGCAGTGCTTGTATAGGCTAGTTTTGTACTGAACTGAACGTGACAGCTTGGACTAGCAACAGACTAAATGTACTACTGAACTGAAAACAGTCAATCAGCACTGAACAATTATTGACAATAAAGCCAAAAAAAATCTACTTGCAGCAATAAAAAAATCAGCACTGAACTACACAGCTGTATGAATGGTGATGCGTTCACTTACTGATGTACGTACTGAAGTGCATTTGAATGGTTATGTAAGGTGGCCCTGAGAGCTCAATGCACTGCAACATAAAATAACACATGCAAATAACACATGCAAAGAAAACTTCATAAATACAGAAAACACAACCAAATACACAAATGTGCTGCCAGTAGCACAGGCAACATCGGAAACTGTTTCCAGAGGACGTTAAAAAGTTAATAAATTATTTAATTAAATCTGGAAATTTTAAAACTGAATTTTTTAGTTTTTTTGTGGGCACAAGTGCATGCACCTCACAGGACAATGCAGAGCAAGGAAGTGGAATTCCATTTATCTTTTTAATGATTTCCGAGGAGATTTAGTGTTTGACAGATGTTAACCTTTACTATGCAGTTCACCAGTGTTGACAGACGACATGTAGCCTGAGTAATAATCATATAGGCATTATTAGACCAGAAATATCCAGAGGAATAGGTTTTTTACTTGCTATGTTGCTTGTATGTTGCCTTTGTGTGTGTGATGTCTGTTTGTAAAGTAGTGACATTTAGTTTTATATTTACTAACTAGTAATATTGGCTTATTCTCAGAAGACTTCCTTCCTCCTCAAATAATCCCCATACAGACAACTACTACCTTGTGTAATTTACATAATTCCTTCTAGTGTAGATCTGTATGCAGCGCTTTGAGTAGTCAGAAAGACTAGAAAGGCGCTATATAAGTACAAAACTCCCATGCTTAAAAATGAAAAATTATTACCAGTGGGGTATAATGCAAGAAAACTTGCACAGTCTTTGCATGCTAACTAACTCCTTTTAACTTGGCACCGTTATCCAAAACAGATCATACACATACACCCCTCTAGTTTGACCCTTAAAGATATCTAAGCCTGGCGGAGAGGAACTTTAAAGCTCCAGCTACACACACTTTCTTGTTTCTGACCATGTGTGCTCATGCACACAAGACATACGGAGGCAGAACAAAGAAACATACACACATTCCTTTGTTTGACACCATCTTAGATCCATGCAGCCATCTTGGATGCACACACACACACACACACACACACACACACACACACACACACACACACACACCCCTTTGTTCTGTAGTTAGTGAATTGCGAATTAGTCTTCATATTGTGTGTTTTTGCTTTGTTTATCTTTTAATAAATGCTTGGGTATAATTATGCTAGTTTCTTTAATGTTTCACAAGAGTCAGTAATTTGCCAACCTCTTCTATGTTGAACTCCAAATCCTTCAACCTACTAGCTATTATGGTAATTCTGGTTATAGTTATTAATTTAATTATTAATCAGTTCCAAATTGATAGTTTAGTGTATTATATGAGACTCAATCAATTGATTGGCTATTATTTATCTTCTTTAGGAAGAGAATAAAGTCCCCAAGGACTTTATTCATTAAAGTTATTATTTATGATTATCCTTGATAATCTTGATAGCCAAATTTAATTGATTGCACCTACACAGTTTGGTGCCCCTTTAACCATTGTGAATCCCAACACACTGGTTTTAATATAACATTTTAAAAGCATTTTAAAGATAATGTGTTTTCAGTCTTAAGGCCTTTACACACCAACAGTGACACAAATAAATGGCCTGAGATTTTGAATAATTCAGATGCAAATTTTGACGCGCCTGACTATTCACATCAAGCACAATGCAATTTTGCATATAAATAGTTATGTTTCTTTAAAAAAACTTGCACCACAGGAAAAAACAACGCAATTAACATCAAGCAATGATGACCTGGTGCTCCTTTGATAGATGATTTTTTTGTATTTGTATTTACTTTGAGGAAAGTCCCATTTGTTTGTAAACAGTTCCAGCTGTGCACAATGTGCATTTGGTCCATTCATATTCTTTGACACGAGTTGGGTCGCCGGTAGCTTGGCCAAACATCATTCAAAGTCTGATCTCTCCTCTTGAGGATTGCGTTAACATACGCACCCACCAGACAAGTTGATTAGTGGTTAATAAATACCCATCTGTGTTGTTGGTCTTTTTGTGCACTCCAAAGAAGGCAGCAATGCCAGTACGTGTTGGTTCTTATTTTAACCTTAATTTTAACTTTAATTAATGTTGCCCAACACAGCATTTTTATCCTTGTATTGCTTTTGGAATTTCCCCCCCCCTACAAGGACCATCTCTCCTCCAAGTAGCTAAGAAAGAGCATTTTTTCAATGGTGGTTTTTACGCACAGTAAACTCTTGCGACCCTATAGCCTCTTGGCATTGTTCCACAGTACAATTTCACATTGCTTATTCTGTTTTGTCAACTAGGCTACATAATATCCTTTTAAAGACAAAATAACTGTGAGCATTGACTAGAGACAAATACATTAAATAAACAGTCAAATAAACTATATCAGACTGATAGGCGGTGGATAGAGGAAGATGTTTTTCTTCTACTAATGCTTCTGCTTCATAACTCTCACCTTACTCAAAGGCACAACCTGGTGGCGGAAGCCACATTCACAAACATTAATATTGCATAAAATATTAAATTATGAACACTGGATCTGGAAAACATGTTAGATCAGTACATCTTGGAATATAAACATTACCTGCATATTAATTAATTTCAAATGAACCTATTAAGTGAATTAAATTGAATTATACTCAAAAATAAATTGTGGGGTCCCTGATAACAAAACAAAACAGTTAACAGAAGGAAGTACCCAAACCAATAAACAAACAATCTTGTAAATATAAATTACGTACTTGTGTGGAAAGTGAAATTCCGTCCCTTATGTGAAAGCTTGCATTGACTGGATACAGATTCGAAAAATATTACTAATGCGCACATGATCACATGTGTGCAAACGCCTTGTTTCTGCACCATGATTCTGCAAATTATCTGCAAATTATCATGTTTTGAAAAGAACATTACTTGAAAACGACAAATTGCCACTACTTTATACTGCAAAAGGGTTTTACAGTGTTAGCCATACTAGCAGCATGGCTCTATGGATGTCAGTTGGTCAGTTCACCACTTTGGTCCAGACTGAAATATTTAAACAATTATTAGATGGACTGCCATGAGATATTTATGGGCCCCAGAGTATGAATCCTACTGATTTGGTGATCCCTTGGCTTTACCTCTAGCGCCACCTGCAGGTTAACATTTTTGTTTCTTTACAAATACAATATCTCAAAAACTATTGGCCATCTTGCTGATGCATCTATTTGATCGTTTTTACAATCTCACAAAAAAATGAATCATAAAATTTTAAAGTCCTTCCCCTGCTCTCCCCCAAAAAATTGAATACAAAAATGAAAAAAGAATAACCACATAACCATTCAATTCAATTTTATTTATATAGCGCCAATTCATAACAGAAGTTATCTCATTGGACTTTTCCTATAGAGCAGGTCTAGACTGTACTCTTTCTAATATTATTTACAAAGACCCAACAAATCCCACCATGAACAATCACTTGGCGACCATCCACCCACACAATATTTTAATGCTGCTCCATACTGGCTGTAAGTGTGCAGGAAATATATCATCATCTGGCATGGAAAAAGTCAAATCTACTGTATACCGAAAATATAGATTGTTTGTATTGTATTGTTTGCCCCAAGGTTTAGTTGCCTGCCTGAAACAGAACTGCCACTTCTTCATAAAAGGCCCCTAAAAGTTCATAATTTTTCATGATAATTCATCATCATCCAAGAAACCTTTACATAGTAATAATGACTTACTAGTGTTAAGGCTGGTTACATGTTTGTTGTCAGGGTTACAAGGCTCCAGATAATTAGCCACTATCTAACAACCACAAGAATTACCAAGAGTTACAGTTCAGGTTTTGTCCTACCTTTCTTCATGTCCCTGAAAGGCGGATTGCTGAAGCAGTAGGGGCACAGGGGGTAGCTCTTTCCCCGGGCCCCAGAGGTCCACAGCACAAGCTCAAAGTCATCCAGTGGACATCGGAGCTCCTTGTACAGCTTGATGGCTCCATTCTGGGAAAGACTGTAGGTCTCGTCGCAGTGGGAGCAGTGGAGCCTGCTGGGCTTGGCCTGCAGATACATGTTAGGATCCGATGTCAGGATCAGATCAAGTGCATCCTACAGACTAGACAGTTGAAACAACAAGGGATGAACATCAAGTCCTCACCTAACCAACCTCAGAGACCTCACTATGGCTCTGATACTGTGGCTGCTTATCAAAGAAAAAAAAAGTGTTGGGACTCCACAGATGAATTCATTCATTTGGGTGATTGTTAACTGAACTTTTGTTAGGAGACTGCATTCTCTTTTGTCCCACAATCCTGAGAGCCACTGAATGCAGCATTGGCCAGTCTCACCTGTGACCCGGATGTCACCAGGTCAATAAATAGGTCTGCGATCATTGGTTCTGTCTCTCTTTCTCCTGAAATCCTTCAATGCGGCGGACAGCTGTGGCTACATCCCTCTCAGTGATACCTGCTCACCAGCAGACACCCACCTGAACTCTCTCCTCCTGGCTTAGCCGTGTAACCTGCTTGGAGCAGAAACACATAGCAGAACCGAAGTCTCCTGATCTACCAAAGCACTGCGAAGGCAACAAAGTTTAGCGCAAACGGCTGCTGCACACAGTGCCTGCCAACTAACTTCACATGCTAACAGGAGCACAAATTAAGTTAATGACAAGCTGTTAACTCTGTAAGGACAACCACAGGCGGAGTGACCGGCTTCCTCTGATCTCTACAAGCGGTCACTGCACAGCAGAAGACGCTTCTACAACGGAACAACAATTCTTCCCAGTTTGGCTCATAACAGACTGACCGCCAGCTAACAACAGCACCAAAGCCACCTCTTTCCCTCCCACGGACAGGTAACATAACAACTGGGCATAGCATAGAGTAACAGTGTACTTGGCAAAGCACAGGACTGTTAAGTTAATGATGTACATGTATTAATGTGTTTTTCTGAGGTTTTGTTGTTGTGACGTATTTCTCTGTTAGCATGCGGCTACCAAATTAACCTAAGTTGATGTCAGTTTGTTCTGCTCCACACAGAGAGTCTTTGCATGCTAACTAACTTCTTTTAACTTGGCAACGTTATCCTAAACAGATCATACACATACACCTCTAGTTTGGCCTTTAAAGACAAGCACACACACACACACTGCAGAAAATAACTTTAAAGCTCCCGCTTCACACGTTCTTTTGTTTCTGACCACGTGGGTTCATGCTTGTGCATGCAAGATATACGGAGGCAGAACAAAAAAACATACATACAGTGGTGTGAAAAAGTGTTTGCCCCCTTCCTGATTTCTTTGCATGTTTGTCACACTTAAATGTTTCAGATCATCAAACAAATTTAAATATTAGTCAAAGATAACAAGTAAACACCAAATGCAGTTTTTAAATGAAGGTTGTTATTATTAAGGGGAAACAAAATCCAAACCTACATGGCCCTGTGTGAAATAGTGATTGCCCCTGTTATAACCTAATAACTGGTTGGGCCACCCTTAGCAGCAACAACTGCAATCAAGCGTTTGCGATAACTTCTGAGTCTTTTACAGTGCTGTGGAGGACTTTTGGCCCACTCATCTATGCAGAATTGTTGTAATTCAGCTACATTGGAGGGTTTTCGAGCATGAACTGCCTTTTTAAAGGTCATGCCACAGCATCTCAATAGGATTCAGGTCAGGACTTTGGCTAGGCCACTCCAAAGTCTTCATTTTGTTCTTCTTCAGCCATTCAGAGGTGGACTTCCTGGTGTGTTTTGGATCATTGTCCTGGTGCATAACCCAAGTTCGCTTCAGCTTGAGGTCACGAACAGATGACCGGACATTCTCCTTCAGGAGTTTTTGATAGACAGCAGAATTCATGGTTCCATTTATCACAGCAAGTCTTCCAGGTCCTGAAGCAGCAAAACTATCTATCTATCACACTACCACCACCACATTTTACTGTTAGTATGATCTTTTTCTGAAATGCGGTGTTACTTTTACGCCAGATGTAATGGGACACACACCTTCCAAAAAGTTCAGCTTTTATCTGTCCACAGAGTATCTTCCCAAAAGTCTTGGGGAACATCAAGATGTTTTCTGGGAAAAATGAGACGAGCCTTAATGTTCTTTTTGCTCAGCAGTGGTTTTCGTCTTGGAACTCTGCCATGCATGAACACTGACCTTAATTGAGGTAAGTGAGGCCTGCAGTTCTTTGGATGTTGTGGGGTCGCAAAAGACCCCACAACAACATGAGTCGTCGCTGCTCTCTTGGGGTAATTTTGGTCGGCCGGCCACTCCTGGGAAGGTTCACCACTGTTCCATGTTTTCGCCATTTGTGGATAATGGCTCTCACTGTGGTTTGCTGGAGTCCCAAAGCTTCAGAAATGGCTTTATAATCTTTTTCCAGACTGAGAGATAGATCTCAATTACTTTCTTTCTCATTTGTTCCTGAATTTCTTTGGATCTCAGCATGATGTCTAGCTTTTGAAGTTCTCTTGGTCTACTTCACTTTGTCAGGCAGGTCCTATTTAAGTGATTTCTTGATTGAGAACAGGTGTGGCAGTAATCAGGCCTGGGTGTGGCTAGAGAAATTGAACTCAGGTGTGATAAACCACAGTTAAGTTATGTTATAACAGGGGCAATCACTATTTCACACAGGGCCATGTAGGTTAGGATTTTGTTTTCCCTTAATAATAACAACCTTCATTTAAAAACTGTATTTTGTGTTTACTTGTGTTATCTTTGACTAATATTTAAATCTGTTTGATGATCTGAAACATTTAAGTGTGACAAACATGCAAAAAAAAAAAAAAAAAAAAATCAGGAAGGGGGCAAACACTTTCACACCACTGTACATTCCTTTTGGTGCGCACCCAGACAGGTGCGCGCACACACACCCTTTGTTCTGTAGTTTAGTGTATTTAGAGTTAGTCTTCATATTGTGTGTTTTTGCTTTATCTGTTAAATAAATGCCTGTGTATAATTATGCTGGTTTCTTTAATTGTTGCACAAGAGTGAGTAATTTGCCAACCTCTTCTATGTTGAACTCCAAATCCTTCGACCTACTATCTATAAATGGTAATTTATGATTATCTTTGATAATTCTGATAATAATTAATAATTAATTGATCGTACCTACACAAGTGGGTGCCCCCCTTTAAACATTGCAAATCCCAACAGAAGGCTGTTATTATCATCTATTTTAAAAGTGTGCCTTGAAGCTATAGTTATTTGCAGTATAATACAGCATGCACACTAAATTAGAACAGTAGTTATACTGTTGATCACTTATACTGTTGGTGACGATATCATCCTGTATGCATGTAGGGCCTTTTTCACTATGGGAACTTAACGATCCAAAACCTGGAGCCTTCCATGCCCTGAACTTTGAATGACTTGTAAGGCTTTGGTTCTAGGTTCTGCCTTGTGTTTCCATTTCGTTTTACAAAGCAGAATGTTTGAATATACATCATTAAAAAGGCCAGAACAGGACAAATGTTGTCCTTTTTATGCACTCTTTGGTAGGCCAGCGCACTTGTGCAACAGACAACAATGCAAAGATGGTGCTAATATTGATTTTCACGTCTTTCATGTAATGACTTTTAACATCGGTATCATTAAATTAATGGAAGGGCCCCACCTGCAGCAGAAGGTCGACAGAATGGAGCAGAGAGTGAACAAGAGATGGTCACCACTGCTGACCATCTCTCCAGAGCAGGCTGCTTCAGGACAGGTCAGCTGACGCGAAGGACACACCAGCAGCTTCCGGTTCCACTCTCTTTCTGCTCCATACCATCAAACCAGCCTGCAGCTTGATTCTCTCCTCAATCAGAAATTAAGTACAGCTGCTGGAGAACAGAGATGGATGCAGCACAATCATTTTTGAGCTATTTTTTTCTTTTAAAATAAAATAAAATATAGCAATATAGTGTTTTGTCACACTGCCCTGTTATGTAGTGGAAAAATTGCTCACTTTTAAAAATGTTACATGAATTGAAAATACCAACGGCACCTAAACATTATTGGGAAATGTTGTTATACCAGTAGCATACTCCCCCACACTGTGCAAGCAATCAGTTTGCAGTTTACACAGACAAATGAATAACAAAGGAGCAAAACACACATGTTGAAATATTCTAAATCACAATATTGCCTTTATATTGAAACAGGCTTCCTCACAGTGCTAATCTAAACACGTCCTGTGTTATTAATTCCTTATTGCTTCTGCAAGCGAGCTGTTGCATTCTATGCCACCGGACTTACCTGGAACGTGGATTTAGTACCACACGCTATGCAGTGCTTAAATTTTGTTACAGGAACTCGTCCCCAAAGTGGGCCGAGTACAGTGGAAACAAAAGCAGTTCCCGTGACAATGGCTACACTTTAGATTCAGGGGTTGTTCAGTTACCATAGTGGAAAAGGCCTAATTGGCTCTATGGCAAACTTGGCCTTCTCTGCGTCACCTATTGACGACCACCAAACCTCCATTATTATTTTTATTATCTTGATTTATTATTATTTTGCAGTTATACAGTTTTTAAATAAATCAAAATTGGCTAAAGCTATTTTAACCAAATTTGGTGCACATGTTCAGATGCTAGCTCTGAGCTTGACTGCAGGGGGCGCCAAATGTTTAAAAAGTTTCTCTCTCATAATTGACTGCACCTTTTTTCTTTCTGAAAATAAGATGACATGATCTATGGTCATGTCCCAGTCAGCAGGTGAAATTTGGTTTTGATTGATCAAAGTTGGCTGGGTTTGTAAGCTAGTAATCAAAATATTTAGCAATACAGCAATCAAAACTTGAGAAAATTGTCAGAAATCACCAGAAGGTCCTAGAGACATCATATTTTTTGCAACATATCTTGCAATATGTTAAGAACTATATTTATACTCTAAAATCTCCTAAAGGATTTGTTAAAATATTACCAAAATTGATTCACATTTTGTTAAGATTCTAGAGATGAAATGTAAAAAGTTCTGACATATGTACAAATTGAGCATGCAGTGACAATAAATGTCGTTGTGTAATATGTACTGTACAAACAACATGTCCTAACTTGCCAAATGTGTGATCACATTTCATGAAAATATCAGACAGCATTTCTGTGTTATAATCGTGTAATTTCTTTGAGGGTTTTATTTGTAAATTTGAAACTTTGGTGAATATTTAAACCTTCCACCTGCATTCATTCTCACAGACCTCCGTTGTATTTATAATTCAGTCTGTGAAAACAAAAGTATGGAGCCACACTGGGGTAAGCTGAAAAAAAAAAAAAAAAAGAGCCATATGTAAACCCTGCTACTGCAAGTTCACCGGTTCAAATACAGCTTGGGAGCCTTGGTGTGGGCATCCTCCTTTTTTTCTCCACTATCTCACACATGGTGACTCTTGTGCTTTAAAAGTTGTATAATGCATATATGTCAAAACAATGTGCTTGGACCATGCTTGTGGCTATATTTAAATTGATGCTTGTTCTAAACTCCAAAAAGACTACATTTATGCATTTCACAAGAGCTCAAACAACTGATGTTCCTACTTTGACCCATCCCCAGAGGAAATCTTATCGATACAGTTTAACATTATACATACTTAAAGGTCCAATGTGTACCTTTAGGATGAGCCATTGGCAGAAATTGAGTATGTTTTAATTAGTGTATAATCACCTGAAAATAAGAATTGTTGTGTTTTCATCACCTTAGAATAAGCCGTTTTTATCTACATAGGTCCCCTTCCATGGAGGTCGCCATGTTGCACCGCCATGTTTCCATGTTTAGTAGCCCAGAACAGACAAATCAAACACTGGCTCTAGATAGGGCCATTTGCACTTTTTGTGAGTTTCGCAGCCACTGTAGTTTCTACTACATACTTGGAAGGGGAGGGTGATGTGAGTGGTATTCAAATGGTTGCAAACTCTAATTTCACTGCTAGATGCTACTAAATCATACACACTGGACCTTTAAGAATTTGGTTAAATAGCAGTTTGTCCTACAAAACTTAGAGTAACGAGCTTGTTTTTCCTTTAGTAACAGAGAAAAACATTATATAGTACAGTATAATATACATTGCACCACCATGTGACTCCCAGTAGTTACATGTCCTGGACTACTAATATAAACTTTAATGACTGACATCAATAAAGTCCCTTGAAACCGTAATGAGGCCAAACCAACCAAACGTACATCCTCAGTGCACATGGCGCAATCTAAACACGTGAGTTCCCTGTCTTACGTAGCACCCAGAGGACTTCATACAAGGATTACCTTGTGGTTTCCGCCATAACACGCCACTTAATAGTCACAAGCAACCCACTATGCATATATTCCGATACAATGACATTGACCAAAAGATCTGCAGCCTCATGACTCATTCATGAATTTAAAAGTGGTTCTGTCGTCAGGTGGAAATGGTAATAAAAGGAGCATGTCAGCTTTAGCATTTTAAAGCTCTTTATTTGAGCTGAACTTTGAAGGCCAGAGCTCAAAAGGAACATAAATACTGCCTTGATGATTCAGAAGTAGAAACTTAAGTGTAACAACACACAAAGGGTTTGAGGGGGGACTAAAGAAGCACGTGATTGTGATGTGTATGCAAGGTTGCTGATCAATTTCTTGGCTGGATTACAAAACTTACTTTCCAACATTTTGGAGCAGTCTCAAGTTGGTTCAGTGTTTGTTGTCTCTACAATTATCACAATTGAAGAAAAAACCCTACAAGTGAAATCCAAATATATATCAAAAGGCAGAACTTCAAGATACCCCTTTCCTTTTATTCCACCTAATGACATTTTTAGCTGCTTAACAGTGGAGACCAGTGCTATATAAGGAAGTGACAGGCAATGCAACAATACATGTGTTGCAATCTGCTATCTTCAAATTCTAACAGTAGTTTTGACTGTTCTGCTGACCTGGATGTACTTCATGAAGCGGTGGCACTTGCCACAGCGGGACAGGGGCTTTCCAGTAGCAGCAATGGGTGAAAAGGAGACTTCCATCAGCTCATCCATACCTGTAAAACACAACAGATACTGTGGGCTGGAGTTGCATAGGAATGAACCAAACTGTAACATATGTCAAATAATATTTCCCTTGGTTTATTTAGCACTTCAAATGTGCTATCAATTCCATTAGAACTTTAACCCTTTGCTGTATCTCCCATTGATGGCCTTAATTAAATTAGCATGGGAATAAAACCTTGGGAAAGTTGGCATACCTCTGCTGGAGAAGCCAGTATGCAATTCATCAATTATGAGATCCTTTTTAAAAGGACTCCAAGCAGAATGTTTAGACTCAAACTGAGAGATCATGATTTATGGTGGTGCTGCAATAAAGAGGTTGGTACAATGGTACACATGGTCTATGATAAGGTAAAAAATGTATTGGAAAAATCTTTTGTAAATGAGTTGTTTAATGTGTCCTTGATTAAGAATCCATTCGTATGTATGTTGGGTATTATACCTGAGAATCTACAGATACGTGTAGAATCATTGCAAACCAATGAAAATCTTATACCTTCATCATTTGAGTAGGGCTGAACTAATGATTATTTTCATTATCAATTCATCTACAGATTATTTTCTTGATTAATCATTTGATCTATAAAACAGCAGGAAGCACTGAAAAATGCATCACAATTTTCTAAAGCTTAAGGACTTTATCAAATTGTTGCTCGTTTTCTCTGACCAACAGTCTCAAACCCAAAGATATTTAATATATCATAATGTAAGACAAAGAAAAGCCGCAAATTTTCCCATTTGAGAAGCTGAAACTGTCAGATGTTTGGCATTTTTTTCTCACTGAATGACTTAAACGATTAAATCGATTATCAAAATAGACAGGTGACAAATTAAAGGAAAAACCTGAATAAATAAGTGGAGAAACATAACATGCTTCCACACAGGTGCACTGCATTGTACAATTAAGCAATTAACATCCAGTCATGCTCTGTGGCATGTACTAAAATGCTGAGTAGTTGATTCTGATTTTGTATAAAGATAACAAGAGGAAAAGATCTAAGTAACTTTGAGACCAGAGTTGAGACCAGGAGGCAGAGTTGCAGTCTTTTACGCTTCTCTGCACTTCCAGAGCAGTTTCACACCTGAACGACGCTCGACTCAATTGCCCCTCTAAAAAAAGAAGATAAAAAAGAAGGTTGGCTCCATGGTACAACCCCCAAACCCCGCAAATTAAAGCAAACATCGCAAAAACTTGAAAGAAAATGGCGTTCCACCAACCTGGAAGAATCTTGTTTAGTCTAGCAAGATAGTCTTAAAACATATAGGAAAGCCCTCCGTAATACTAGAGCAGCCGACTACACATCATTAATAGAGGAAAAAAAGAACAATGCCAGGTTTCTTTTCAGCACTGTAGTCAGGCTGACGGCAAGTCACAGCTTCACTGACCGTTGTAATCCTAGATCCCTCAGTAGTAACAACTTCATGAGCTTCTTTAATGATAAAATTCTAATTATTAGAGACAAAATTAATCAAGTCCTACCTTCAACCAGCAACAATTTATCCTTAAAGACAGAAATCCTAGAAACAGCTGTAAAACCTGATGTATATTTAGCCTGCTTTTCTCCCACCAGCCTCCAACTAACTCAACCTGTCTCTTAGATCCCATCCTAACTAGACAAATGGCATTCTAATTGCATCAGACAATGGACTTGTCTCTGTACTTGTCTTGTTAGATCTTAGTGCTGCATTCAACCCCACTGACCATCACATCCTATTACAGAGACTGGAATATTTAACTGGCATTAAAGGAACCACACTAATCTGGTTTAAATCCCATCTATCAGATCGATTTCAGTTTGTACATGTTAATGATGAGTCCTCCATGCACACCAAAGTTAGTCACGGAGTTCCACAAAGTTCTGTGCTTGGACCGATTCTATTTACCTTATATATGCTTCCTTTAGGCATTATTATTAGGAAACACCCCATAAACTTTCATTGTTATACGGATGATACCCAATTATATCTATCGAGATGAATCTAATCAGTTAGCCAAACTTCAAGCAAGCATTAGCAACATAAAAACCTAGATGACCTAGATGCAATTTTCTGAAGTTAAACTCTGACAAATCTGAAGTTATTGTACACCTCCGAGACATGTTATCTAAAGATACAGTTACTCTACATGGCATTGCCCTGTCCTCCGGCACCACCATAAGGAACCTCAGAGTTATCTTTGATCAGGATATATCCTTTAACTCCCACAAAAACTTCAAGGACTGCCTTCTTTCACCTACATAACATTGCAAAAAATCAGGCACATCGTGTGTCAAAACGATGCAGAAAAACTAGTCCATGCATTTGTTACTTCTAGGCTGGATTATTGCAATTCCTTATTATCAGGTTTCCCAAGTAAGTCCTTTAAGAGTCTCCAGAATGCTGCGGCACATGACAAGAACTAGGTAAAGCGATCATATTTCTCCAATATTAGCTTCTCTGCACTGGCTCCCTGTAAAATCCAGAATATAATTTAAAATCCTTCTCCTCACCTACAAATCTCTTAATGCTCAGGCACCCTCATATCTTAAAGAGCTCATAGTAGCCTATTACACGACTAGAACACTGCAATCTCAGAATGCAGGGCTACTTGTGGTTCCTTGAGCCTCCAAAAGTAGAATGGGAGCCAGAGCCTGCAGCTATCAAGCTCCTCTCCTGTGGAACCAGATCCCAGTTTGGGTTCGGGAGGCAGACATCATCTCCATACTTAAGAGTAGGCTTAAGACTTTCCTCTTTGATAAAGCTTATAGTTAGGGCTGGCTTGGGTGAGTCCTGACGGGAAACTTCCCATGATGCACCTATCTCCTCCTCTCCCTCTCCATGCATTTCTGCCTTTGGACCTGTAGAGTCTGGATCTATGATTGCAAGCCACCTACTACCCCCATGTTCCAACTCAACACCCGCTGCTACAATTATTATTATTAGTCTTCTTATTGTTACTATTATTATTTTATTAATATAAATATTACCACTACCATTATAAAATTCTATGTGGAATTTGCATTGTGCTACTGTATGCTCTCCTTCCTCCTGCGCTCTCTCTCTCAACCCAATCGGCAGCAGCAGATGGCATTTTACCAGTACTACCTGTGCCGTGACAATAGCAAGTCATGAATGAGTTGTATTTATAGTCTCAGGATGCCAGGACCTGTTTTGAAAACATTGGAGCCCATTCAAGTGGCTGCATTAACAACAGATAGTGACTGTGAAGTTGTCTCAACTTGTATTAGATGTTTTGTGATGTTTTTATTTAACACATAACACAATGTTCCCCTTTTTGCAGACAATCTCTTAAAGGAGCTTGTGACACTGTGCTCCTGTGGCTGCAGTAAGCTTACTGGTGATGGAATCCACAAAGTAGTGAAACTTCCTCTTGAAGATATCCAGCGTGTGCTGCAGGACCTGCTGGTAGTTGGCCTTACCCAGTGCGATAAGGTTCAGCTGCTTCTCCACAGCACTGCGTATGGTGGGCAGCACCAGCTCTGCATCTGCAAAGCACACACACAGCCAATCAAAAAACCATTCACAAATTTCAATTCTCACTAATAATGTGGCTCATGTATTTTAATGAACTGGACCATTCTGTCTGGTCCCATGTCCCAAAGGGCTGATTATATGGGACTATCTGCATCAGTTGAAATAGTGTCCAAAGATGACTCAGCAATGTTCTAGAAGGCTGCAATCAATGAACAGCAACAAATCCCTAAGAGAAGATACAATAATATAAGGCAATGACCTGTCTTGTAGTAGCCATGTACCAGGACAATACCAAGGTTGGTTGGCTTCAACTTGCGCCCATTCTCTACTGTCACATAATTCCTCTGGCAGATGTTGTTGATGTGGACAGGGATGCTGGCATCAGTACCTGGATGGCGGAGGACAGAAGCCAACATGTATAAAACAGCAGATGTATGCTGTCATGCAGGTCCTCTTAAAAATGTAGTGCTTAATAAAGACCAGCATTAAGTAGTGAGTAATGACTATTGACTAGTTTTTAATTAGTGTAAGTGACCAAGAGAGTTCTTTTGGGGTTTTTTTGCATTTTGAGTCCAAGTAGGACCCGAGCAAAACGTACAAAGATATCCTGACCACATAACATTGTAATATTTTACATATTAAGTAATTAAGACACAGCTTGGTAGAAAAGGTTTCAGTCATAGTCATCTGGACACTGTTTTCAGAATCAAGATGTTTCGGCTCCCATCTGGAAGTCATTCTCAATTGTGAAAAATGGTCTGAGAACTCAGAAATTAAGCTACTCTGTGTTACTTAAGCCCTGCCCTCAGGAAGGAGTCTTCCTGAGTTTCTGCTGTTTACCCTGCCTAGTTTCACCTGAAACTGACCTAATTTTGTTTCCATGATGGCCCAGTAATCAGTAATCAGGCCTATTGTTTTCTGGCTGCATTGAGTCTGGTTCTGTCCAAGGTTTCTGCCCTCTTAAAGGAAGTTTTTCCTTGCCACTGTCGTCAAATGCTTGCTCATGGTGGGATTTGTTGGGTCTCTGTAATTAATATTATAAAGAGTACGGTCTAGACCTGCTCTATAGGAAAGGTGTAATGAGATAACTTCTGTTATGAATTGACGCTATATAAATAAAATTGAATTGAATTGAATAGCAACACCTTGAGACTTGAGGCCCACACTCTGCACAGACTGCTTCCTTTCTTACAAATAGTAAATTTCAGTTATAAGATATAAACAGGCAGTGCTGAGGTATACCAATGCCATGTTTCTCCATGAGGGTGATGAGTTCAGCCTCAGTCAGGTAGTCCGGGGGGCTGGTCTGCTTTTCCAACAGCTTGATCTCGTCTACTGTGAACGTGTCTCCACGCTCACAAGCTGGCATGGCCTCTTCCAGAGGGATGCCCTGCCACGGCATCACTACTGTGTAACCTGCGAATAGAATATACACGTAGTAAGGATTGGGTTGCACCAGCTATTTGTAAATCAATCACTAAGTTTGCATGACTACTAACTAGTTTTAAATTAGTTATTTATTAAATCAGGTTTCACCATCAAAACGTAAGGAATGCCAGTAGAACTGTCCAAAACAATCAACTATGTAAACCGGAAGTCACTGTAGCATCACAAGTTGTTTTAGGAGGGTCAATTAGCAAAACTCTATTGGCATAATGTTTGAGCTGTACACTCACTACTTTACACTGTAGCAAAGTGTCATTTCTTCAGTGTTGTCACATGAAAAGATATAATAAAATATTTACAAAAATGTGAGGGGTGTACTCACTTCTGTGAGAGTACACCCCTGTGTACTGTATGTTGTGTTATTGTTTTGAAATGTTATTTAAAATCTTCTCTGTTTACATTACAACAGCACTTTATCAAATGTTGGGTCAGGCATGTCTACCATAATATCTCTTTTTCTCTTCCCTCTAAAAGCTGTGCAACAGTACACCTGGTAACAACTAATTTCTATGTAAGAACTAGTTTGTGTGGTGCACAGTTTTAATTGAGTCATTTGTAAATCTCCACTTAGTAAACATTTCTGTTATAACCAGACCAAGTTTGAACGTATGCAGAGTTGGTGCAACTGGCTTAATGTGTGACCAGCTGGTTTTACCTGGTGATATCAGAGTTTTGCCACTACATGAGAAGGCCTCTGTGCCAATGTTGAAGTCTATGGTGGTCTGTAGGTACTTGCAGTCCTGACTGACAGTGGCAATGAAATGCCGTGTGATGTACTCGTATAGCCGCCAGCCATCACTTCCTGTGAAAAAGCAGAAGAGGATGAACCTGGTTTAGAGGCTGAAGATGAAGGGGTCCATGTAAGAATCTAAAGATCGGGGTGCGTTGTTGTCCAATACAGTCGAAAAGCCAAATTGTTTATAGTTGTTGCAGTTTTGCTGCAATAACTACAACAAAGTCTTGATTACCTGTTGTAAATGCATGTTATTTTTTTGTTAGTTTTCATAAGTAGTGTTGCCGAGCTTTGTTAAAATAAAATATTGTCAACTCTGAACATCTGTAACGTTAGCTTAGCTAACTTAGGTTTATGTTTTATCAAGAAGACTGAAACATCAGGTGTTAATATCTAACTAACACCAATTAGCTGAAAAGAAAAACAAAAATGAAAAGAACAGCAAAAATCACCACAGCCAAAAGAAGTGTTGTTTTAAGTGTAGTTTTAACATTTAAATGAAGTTCAATGACAGCCGAACGCTTTGACTGCTGTAACGTTATTTTGTGTGTTTTAGCCGCAACCGCCTCAACAAAGCAGGGCTGCTAACAGTTAATATAGCTAACTGATTTGTTAGCTTGCCAACTAGACTGCTCCCATAGATATATACACATAGATACTGCATCCGGCTTGTGAGATACGTCCATGCCACTTGCAGCGGGGTTCTGGACTGTTTAAATAGAAGAAAATGCCAGACTTTCATGCTGCTTTTGGATGTTCTAAGGAAAGAAATGCCAAAACCAAGCAACAGAGTATAACATTTCTAAACTCTCAATTCTTATAAATCAAGACTGAAGACTTTTCTGTTTCCCACTGCCTTTAAATAAATCAAATTTTGATTAATTTCTTGTACTGAACTATAACTTTTACTCTCCTGTTTTATCTTGTTTTTATTTTCTATTTAACTCTTTTTAAATGTCTTTTTATATTGCCCTATGCTTTATGTATAGCACTTTGAATTATCTTGTTGTTGAAATGTGCTATACAAATAAACTTAAACTTAACTAAATTATCTACTTTGAAGTGTTTGTTTACAACTGTCTCATGGTGCTAATGTGACATACAGTAACTTATGTGCCTGAATTGTAGCCACAAAAGTATATTAGAAGTGACAAAAAAAAGGGAGTCGGGGAGGTGCCCAGATGTAGGACAGAGCAGATGTGCGAGAAGTTGCTCCTGAACAAATTACTTTTAGTACTTTAAAAAACACGTTTCTCGTTTCATCTTGATCCCACACTTGCCTAACGCAATTGTCACTCATACAACTGCAGACTTATGGCAAAAAAAACCCTGAAGAAGTCAATGCCTGAGATTCCAAGAGCTACAGGTCTCTCGGAAAGTTTGGGAAACACAGCCGCCGATAAGGAACCTATTTCAGCCTCCCTTCTAATCAACGAACTTAACAAGCTCAGAACAAGCCTCTCAACTGAAGTGACAACTGCTCAAGCTTCACTTCATGCAATCTGTCTTACTTCAGACAACCACGGGCGAACTCTCACTGAGTTAGCGACTGAAAACTCTTACCTTAAGGTGTCACAACATTCGTATCGTTGCTGTGCCTGAAAGTGCGGACCAACATCTGTTTGTTTCCGAGCTCCTGATGGAAGTGATGGGAAACAGCATTTTCGAGAAGCCCCCGGTGCTAGACTGAGCGCACAGGTCTCTGCACCTGAAGCTTGCACTCTTGGCCACTGCAGTGGCCAAGGGTGATAACAGCCCGCTTCCATCGATTCCAGGATAACGAACGCGTGATGCGCTGGTTTATGGAGAGCCATTTCATTCAAAACCTCACCCAAACTGTACACCACTTATCCAGTTAATAGACACCACCTACCCAGTCATCCTGCGTCGCCACCCAATTGGACCTTGTGCACGCCATCCAGCTGGATAGCTCTGATAATGAAGTCAGGTCAGGTGACGTAGTATAAAGCGCGACAAACTACAGGAAGACATGCTGGATGAATGGGTTGAACACAGGGCTGACCCAGAAGGCTAAGGTTCGATTCTTGTCTTTGCAAATTTTTACAATTATTATTTTTAGACTCTATTTTTTAAGTTTTCAGTCACCGTTTGGTTGGGTCTCACTCAGGAGTTTGCCATTCAACTGAGTTTACTAAATCATCTGTCTGGTAGCATACAAAACGTTTTTGGCCATGGCCGGAAAAAACATTTAGAACACCAACAAACATGGATTTAAGCAGAATATTTCATTAGATAAAAACATGTGAATTTTGGAAATTATTACATCTAAATTTTTTTATAATACATTTTGTCTTTGGGCCTTTACAACACTCTGGATTCTTTAGAAAATGCTTGGATCACATGGAAAATGTTCAGCATGGATGTTACGCGCTGGTAATCTCCATCAGCTGTGCCGGTGAGTCGGTGACATGATGCTACTACGTGTGAAGTTCCCGGACGTAGTAGTTAAATCTGTCCTTGGAAAAAAAAAATTTCAGCAGATCTTTACATACAAAACATATGAAGAGTTTCTAAAATATGATGGGGTTTTTTGTACAGCTGAAATGATTAGTCGATTAATTAATTAGTTGATTGACAGATTTTGATGGTTTAATTAGCTTCACAAATGTGAAGATTTGCTGCTTTTCTTTTTGATTATTTTAATAATGTATTGTTAATAATGTTGAGGTTTAGACTGTTGGTTGGACAAAACAGGCACTGTGAAGGTGTCACTTTGGGCTCTGGGTCATTGTGACAGCATTTCTCACTATTTTCAAATTTTTTACTAACCAAACAATCAATCAACTAATGGAGAAAATAATCAGCAGATTAATCGATAATGAACATAATCAGTAGTTAATCCTGCTTTTACATTAATGCATGAGTAATAATAATCTAATCATATAATATATAAGAGTATAACAGTCACAGGGGACATTTATCTTTTCTGCTTTGAGTACTTTTACTCAACTTTAATACTTTAGTACTTTTAATACATTAAGTACATTTTCCTTATTATATTTGCATACTTTTTAGAAAAATTTTCATTGCAGGACTTTTACTTAATTTTTTAATTCAATTCAATTTTATTTAAATAGTGCCAGTTGATAACAGAAGTTATCTCATTGCACTTTTCAAATAGAGCAAGTCTAGATTGTACTCGTTATAATATTATTTACAGAGACCCAACAATTCCCACCATGATGAAGCACTTGGTGACAGTGGCAAGGAAAAACTTATTTTAAACAGGCAGAAACATCGAGCAGAACCAGACTCATGGTGGGTGGCCATCTGCCTTGAACAGTTGGGTTGAGAGACAGAGTGAGAGCAGGAGGAAAGGTGGTGTCCAGCAAACGATGTGGGTTTTGTAGATAATTGGCAGAATTTTTGGGGAAGACCTAGTGTGATTAGGAGAGATTGCATTCATCCAACTTTTGATGGAGCAGCTCTCATATCTAGAAATCTGATTGAGTTTATTAGTGGACCTAAATCATGACAACTAAGAGTTGAGACCAGGAGGCAGAGTTGCAGTCCTACACGCTTCTCTGTGCTTCCAGAGCAGTTACCCACCCAAAACTCCTTAGTGACGGTGTCTGCCCCCGACCACTTAAATTAATAAAACCAAAAGTTAACAGAAGAGGAGTTATACATAAAAACCTAAACGAAAACGTGGAAATAGCACAACAAAATAGGAGAATTAAATGTGGACTCTTAAACATCAGATCTCTGTCATCTAAAGCTGTACTAGTGAACAATTTAATATCCAATAATACCTATTACTGGACTACACGCCATTAGGCAAAAACTCCTACTCTAGATGTCTATCTGATAG